>NC_143451.1:9537500-9625000 GCF_987193195.1 Phasianus colchicus | reverse complement strand
TGTCCAGGGAGCTGCCCGAGCCCGGCCACGAGCGCGCCCAGTGCGGGGCCGCGGCCTCGTCCGGGCGGCAGAAGCGGCGGTAGCTGCGGGCGGTGAGCGCTGCGGAGCTCCGGGCGCCGTCCGTCCCCCGGGGCTGCCCACCCCGCCCCAACCGCCCCGATCCCCGCGCCCCGCCCCGCCCGCACCCACACCCACCTGCTGCGGCCCTGCTCGGCCCGCGCCTCCCGCAGCAGCGCCCGGAACCTGCGGACCACGGCGGCCCCGACGGCGATCCCCAGAAGGACGACGCCGAGCAGAGCGCCCGCGGCCGCGCCCAGCAGCCCCGACAGTGTCACTCGCCGCTCGCAGCGCAGCCCCACGAACCAGACGTCGCTGCCGGCGGGGCACCTGCGCGGGGATGCGGGGCGCTCAGCGGCGGACGCGCGGGGCGCTGGGGTGTTGGGCGGGGCGGCACCCACCGGCAGAGCGGGCCGCGGCCCCGGGGGTGCGCGCACACGCCGTGGTTACGGCAGTAGTCGCGGTGGCAGAGCGACGTGCACGTGGCGTTCCCGTCCGCCCTCACGACGCAGGCGAAGCCGTCGGGGCAGGAGAACAGCGCTGCGCAGGGCTCCGGCGCTGATAGGAGGACGGGAGAGAGGGCGGCGGCGGCGGGGCCGTGCCGCTCCGCACCCTCCGAGGGCCGCCGGGCCCCGCGCCTCTCGCCCGCACTCACCGCGTGCCGTGTGCCGCAGGACGCGGGCGGTGCCCACCGCAGCTCCGCTGGAGCGCAGCGCCGCGTCGAGGAGCGCTCCCAGCGCCGCCGCCCGCACCAGCTCGGCCGTGAACAGCGCGTCGTAGTGCAGCACCACCTGACGGGAGCTGCCCGCCCTGCGGGACACGGCACTGCGGTTGCGCCCCGCACCACTCCGCACCGCCGCGGGAACGCCGGGCACTGCGGGGCCGTCCCTACCTGACGGCCGTCACCTCGAGGCGCACGAAGCCGCGCACCGCCGCCAGCCGGGCCGCCACCTGCGCGGGAGCCATGGGTGCCATGCGGGACCGCCCCCACGCGATGCTCCTCCCCACGGGGCGGCCCCACGCTCACCGTCCGGTTGAGGCTGCTCAGCAGCACGTGGTGCTCGTGGGACGCGGGGTCGCGCAGCGCGGGCACGAAGGCCATGTCCAGTGCCAGCTCGCAGGGCACGCGCAGGAGGGACGCTGCGGGGACAGGAAGGGCTCAGCATCGCCACCGCCTCCCGTGCCGGCGGCTCCCGGGAGGATCACCCCGCCGCCCACCTCGCAGCTGCGGCGGTTCATCCTCCACGATGAACTCCGGGGTGGCCCTGCCTGCTGTCTCTGGGTTTGGTGTTACGCATGTGGGGCCGGCGTGTGGCCGCTCCGTGGGGCTGCTCTGTGGCAGGGGCGGCTCTGCACTCCTGGGGGGGTCTGGGGGCTGATGGGGGGACCCCGGCACCTCACTGGGCCCCTGCGTCAGCTCCTCCACAGCCCCCTGACATGCAGCACTGATGGGATCCAGCGGGGCTGTCCTCTCATCCCTGAGAAGTGCGAGGCTGGTGGCAGTGGCTGTGCTGGTGGCAGTGGCTGTGCTGGTGGCAGTGGTGGTGATGCTGGTGGTAGTGCTGATGGCAAAGGTCAGCAGAGGTGGAGATGATGTGGGTTGGGTCAGGGCTGACAGTGGAGAGCTGGGGGCCACGGGAAGGGCTGTGCTTGGTGGTGCAGTCGTTGCCCAAGGCCCAGCATCACCTGCCCACACCGGGGTCCGTCCTGGGACCTGAGGGCTCTCAGCATGTTCATGCCCTGGGGACGCTGCTGGGTGGGTGTCTGTAGTGGGGTTGAGCCCCAGGGAGGGCTGTGAGCCTGGTGAGGGTGGGGCTTCCCCCGGCAAGGCTGAGATATGCCAGGTCTGGTTCATGGGGACATGGTTGGGCCCAGGGGGACTCTGAGTGTTGGGCAGCCCCAACACTTCCGTGGTCAGGTCTGGGGCTCCCTCAGGACCTTGGAACATCACCCCTGGGGCAGTGGCTGTGGAGCTGGGGTCAGGAGGCAGACGTGACTCCATGGGCAGTAGGGCTGTGCTGGCCCCAGGGCCCTTGGGATGCCACATCAGCCCTCCACGGCCACCAACCTCTGGGGACAGCAGAGGGGGGTGGGAAGTGGCATGAAGACCCAGCCAGGCCATGGTTGTCCCCTGCAATGAGTGGGACTCTCCTGCTGGCTCTGTCCCTGCCAGTACCTGATGTGTCCTTCCTAGTTCCCCAGGGGAGCTCTGCAGACTCTGCAGCCCCCCCACAAAAGACAGTGTCCCACTTGTCCCTGTCACAGGGCTGTCTGTTGTGTGTCCCTGGGGGGTCTCTGCTCTGCTGTCACTGGGTGGGATAGTGGCACCCCTGCCCTGCGGCTCCAGAGCAGGGTGTGAGGGGATGAGTGAGCCCCCCCAGCTCTGTGTGAGCACTGCCCTCATAGTGCTGGGGGTTCCCCACTGCCCCCTAGAGCTGCTGGGCAGTGTCATATGGGACGATGAATGCAAGAGTGTCCTCTGTGGGGTTGAGGAACTTTCTGCCTTCTCATTTCCTATGGGCTCAGTCCCGGGGGCAGCACTGCTGGCTGGAGCTGTGTTGAGCTCCATGGTGACTGCTGTGAGAACCCTGGCTGGGCTTTCCCCTGGGCGTGTAGGATACGTTCCCTCTCTGCCTGAAGCTGCATCAGTGGTACCAGCAGAGGGTGAAGGCTGTGCCTCGGTGCTCACTCCATCCCGCACCGCAGGGCCCGTCCCGGCCTCCCCAGGGCTGCTGCTGGTGCCGGAGGGCTCAGCAGTCCCTGGTGGTGTCCCAGGGAAGGGAAACAGCTCAGCCTCTGTTTGCAGCCACCCCGCTCCGTGCTGCGGATCTGCGGGCAGAGGCAGAGGGATGCTGAGCGGGGCAGCACCCTGGGCGGCACGGCACCAACACGCGGGATCACCCCGCAGGCAAAAAGCCCATCGGCCCCATCGCGGCACGGTACCTGTCCGGCAGCGCTCCCCTGGGTGGGCGCAGGGTACGGCATTGCCCCGCGTGGAGCCCATCCCACTGCCGAGAGCGGGGCAGAGCCGAGCGCAGCACCCCACGAGCACTGCGGAAGGAACGGATTGGGCGTCAGCGCCGAGCGCGGGGCTCCGCGCATCGCCCCCCGCAAAGTCCCGGCAGGCGGCGACGGCGCAGCGGAGACACGGCCGTCCCGCACCGCGGCCTCGCGCCCCCGAAGGCGCCGCCCGCACACCGGCACGAGCCCGAGGCGCCGCCAGAAAGCACCGCACGTGCGGGCACGGAGCCGCCGGGCCGCCCCTCCCCGGCAGAGCGGCGCGGAACAGAGCCGGGCAGGGCCGCGCGAAGGGTGAAGCGTTTTCCGCGCTTTGCACGCGGCTCCCGCGGGGCAGCGGCGGGCGTGGGACCCTTTGTGCCGCGGGAGTCATTTCCTGCGAAGGGAAAAGCGCGGGCATCGCTCAGCGCCCGGCTGGAACCCGCCGCCTTTGTCTCGGCTCGCGGAACGCAGCCGCTGCCCCGCAGTGCCGCTGCCGGCTCTGAGCTGCGCGGCGCCGCAGGCACCGCACGGACTGGACGGAGCGCCGCTCCGAGCCGACGAAGGAACCGCCCGGCCCGGCGCCCCTCCGAGCCCCCCGCCCCGAGGCGCCGGCACGGGGACGCGCACGAGGACACCGCCCCTGCGCGGGGGGGGACGCGCATCCCCCGGGGAAAACGGGGCCGCGGCCGCCGTCCGCCCGTGCGCGGACGGAGCCGGGGGGCACCGAGAGCTGCCGGGGGCCCGGACCCTCTCCCGCCGCACGTGGCTGCCCAGAGCTGAGCTCCCCGCGGGCGCCGGGCCCGGCCGAGAGAAGCCGATACAGCGCGGTGACGGCCCCCGGCCCCCCGCCCCCTCGGCGCTCCCCGCGGCCCCTCCCGCCCTCCCGCGTTGCGGGGTCCCGGTCCCTTAGGAGGCTCCCGGCGCTCACCTGCGGCGGCCACGAGCCGCGGGACCCGCTCCATGCTGCTGCTGCCGCCGGCGGCTCCGGAGCGCAGGAAGCCCCCGCCCGTTCCCGCTGCCGCGGGGCGGAGGCGCCCGGAGCCGCAGCCCCCGGCCCGGCCCGGCCCAGCGGGGAGCGGCGGAGCGGCGGGGCTGGGGCGGGCCCGGCTGCGGGCGGAACCCGGTCCTGCGGCACCCGCGGGATTAGAGAGGGAACCCGGAGCCGCGATCCTCTCCGGGGCTGCCCGTCCCCACCCGCCGCATCCCTGCGGAGCCCCTCGGACGCGGCTCGGCTCCCCCCTGGGGCTGGGAAGGACCGTCAAGAGGTCCCCCCGTCGCCGCCCTCCCGGCACGCAGCTGCAGCGCTGAGCGGGCCAAGGCTCTTGCACACCGACCCGACACAGAGCGATGACCGCACGGGGTACCACCCCAGTGAGAGCCGCCACGAGTGCTTTCTCCCGTTTCCATTGCACGGCATGTTCAGAGAATATTTCAGTTCATTTAAGAGGAAAGAGCTGTTTCTTACTCGATGAAACCGGGCCCTGAGGAGCAGCGGGGCACCCTCGGGCCGGGGGCACATGGCAGTCTTGAGTGAAATGTGGTTCTCCAGAGGCTCTGAAAACAGCACCCACCCCATATTAAGACTCCATGTGGAGCAGCAACAGACTGGGGCTTATTTTCCACCATCCCATCACCCGGATTGCCAGAGGAAGGCACGTTATCAACTGACACTTCTTGGCTCACAGCCCAGCAGTGCCTCTTTGACATATGAAAGTGTTTCTTGGCTGAGAAGAAAAACCATGTAGTGTCCAGAAATACTTTTTTTTTTTTTCCCCTGCCTCAAGAGAGATTGAAAGCAAACCTCCTGTGCTGGGATGAGCTACACTTACCAACACACCGATGTGGTTTTGCATTTCCCTCCTTTAATTTCCATTGAAAAAACAGAAGCCAAAAATGGGACTCATTTTTGCCAGCATTTATGAAATAAATAGTAAAGGTAGAAAAAAAGCATTTTATTGGAAAGAGTAGCACTACAGCAGTGAGATCACAGTACTCAGCTCAGCAGCAGAGGCTGTACTGGAGCTCCCACTCAGGTATACGATGCTCTTTCAGTCTGCCATACAAGGAGCCCTCCAGGCTGTGCAGCTGATGCTGCTAGCTCACAGTGCAATGAGCCCCAGCAGTGTCTCTTACCCTAAAAACCAGCCCCAGTGGGCTGCAACTGTGAAACAAAAAAGGCATCATCAACACCACCATGGTCTTATATATTTATTCTTTTTTTCCTCATTTTCAAAGGACAACATATTCAGACAGCTTTAAATACAACGTCCAAGTACAACTTTCTGATGAAAGCAGCAGCAGTGCAGCATGTGCGCTTATACCCACTGACATCAGGGCCATCCTAGTGGTAGACATCTCCTGTTCAAAAAAAACATCCACACATTTAGTAATTCATCAGCTGAAAGCTACCACAAAAGAGGCTGGTCAGGCAGAGACACGACAAGTGCTGAAGAACACCAGAGGAAGACACATACATAACGGCACAAGTCTTGCAAATCCCAAGATTGTCACCTTTTTTTTCCTCATCTATTCTTGGCTCAGAAAGAGCAGCAAACAGGCACAGCTCCTTCACTGACCCCTTACACCTCAATCCCAGGGAAGATCGAGGCAGGGGGGAAGTGAGAAGCATGCACAAGAGCAACAAACAGGAATCTGCCTCCACGTGCTAGTGCTGCACACAGCCCTGAGGCCATCGCTCACTTCCCCTGCAGCCCCCAAGTGCCTCTCAGGCTGCCGCTGGAATAACCCTTTCCTCATCGTTTCCTTTCCTGCCGCTGTCCCAGGCTGCGGCTGATGAGAAAGCAGCTGCTAGCTGCAGCTCAGAGCTGTGCTGTCACCCACCCCTAGAGAGCGCTGCTCAGCACACTCTGCGAGCAGCCGAGCTCTGAAGGATGGACTCAAAGTCAGTTCACCATCTACTAACAGACTGGTGGATTCCTGCAGCGCTTGGCGTGGCATAGAGACCTCTTCAGAGGCACGTTTATACTTACTCTGCTTTGCAGAATTGCTTCTATTCATAAACATCCTTCTTATCTGCAATGTAATCTACAATCTCTTGTGGACACATTAATTTTTCTGCATCTCCATCAGGAATTTCAAAGCCTGGAAGAAAGCACACAGATTCAGCCCAAAACAACGGAAATGGGAGCAAGGCTGAAGGAAGCAATTACTGCTGGCTCAGATGTCTGCAGTGCAGCCGAAAATAAACACACAGAGGTTGCTTCTCCACTGCAGTCAGAGTCAGCATCTCGTTACTACAGCGAGTTTCAGTCTGTGCTATGCCTTACATGACAGTGACTCTGGATAGGAGACGAGGCAGAAGCAGCAGGTGCTGCAGAGCCAGCCACTGTCCCTGAGCACCGCCGAAGCCATTAGTGCCTAATCAGGGCTCCCACAGAACACAGAAGAGGGATGTTCTGGGTAACTGCAGGCAAGCAAGAGCCAGAGCCCCTCGGGTTCAGTTTGTCGAGCGCTCATAAAACAAACAGAGCCGCAGCCCGGGCTGGGGAGGTGCAGGGGCTCTCAGATCTGCTCAGAAATACAACCCAGAACACGGAGCTCCCCTCTGCCCGGTCCACGCGGACGCACACGGCACGCAGCGTGCCATTACCGAACTCGTCCTCCATGGCCATGATGATCTCCACTTGGTCCAGGCTGTCCAGCCCCAGGTCCTTCATGAAATGCGACTCGGCCGTCAGCTGGGGGTGCACACAGGCGGTCAGCTCCCCCTCCCGCTCCCGGCCCCGCCCCCCCCGGCCCGGCCCCCGCTCGCCTTCTCGGGGTCGATCTTGTCGTACAGCTTCAGGACGTACAGGACGCGCTCCTTGATGTCGGCCAGCGTCAGCGGCGGCAGCTCCGAGTAGCGGCGGCACGGCGCAGGACCCGCCCGCGGCACCGTGGGGATAAAGGCGGGCTGCGGCGCCCGCGGACGGCCGGGGCGGAACGTGCCGAGCGCGGCGCGGGGGACGGGGAGAGCGGCGGCGCCGGAGCGGGGCAGCAGGCGGCGGACGCAGGCCGAGAGGACACGGGCCGCCATGGTGACCTGATCCCAGCAGCCCCCGCGCCGCGCCCGGAAGCGCGTGTGCTCGGCGCGAGAGCGGCGGCGGGCGGAGGGAGCGGCGCCCCCTGGCGGCGGGAGGCCGCGCGGCCCCCGATCCCGGTACGGCGCGGACAGACGGAGCGTCACCGAAGCGAAGCCTTTAATAACAGCAACAAACGCCGCGCGCGGCCCCGAGCGAGGCGCGGTCAGCCCGCCCCGTGCCGCGCGTAGCGGTACACGCAGACGCTGCCGTCCGCCCGCCCCGCCAGCAGCCCCGCGTCCACCGCGCTCCAGCGCACCAGAGTCCAGCGGCTGTCCGAGCCCGGCGGCAGCAGCGCGGTGCAGCGGCCCAGCAGCAGGTCCCACACCGCGATGGCCCCCGAGGTCAGCACAGCTGCAGCCCAGGCGTCCTTCACCTCCCCTTCCAGGTACCTGCAGGAGACACCTTGCGTCACCGGGCTGCGGCTCGGCTGGGAAAACGCCGGCGCAGCCTTTAATGCAGAGCCATTGTGCACCTAGAGAATCTGCAAGCACGTTTCAGCCGATGTAGAGAACCGGGTTATGTTAAATACTGCATCTTTAGTGCATTTGGAAGAAAAGGAGGTTCGTGCAATACTCCCCTAGCCTCAGAATGTAAAAATTGTTCTGTTAGCCAGGATCTCAACCTGCTAATACTCGTGCACATAGGCAATGTGACAGATGTAAGTGCATTGCAACACTGAGTCTTAAATAGATCAAAATGTAAGACAGGAGAATGAAAAGGTCATCAGACTGCAAACAGCTGCTTAACATAAAGAAACCAGGCAAAGCTCTACTTAACATCACAAAGGCTTACACCAGTCTCATTTGCGGGTATTTTCTCAGGAGGTTTTTGACCAAGGAGTTGGTCTGATGAATCCAGCTACAGCATTTCCATAATCACTTTGACTGGGGAGGAGGGGAAGGGAAAGAAAGCATGCAGCATGCAGAAAATCACTTCTCCCGTTTGTTCACAGAGCTCTGGGGAGCAGAGCCTCCTGCTGAGCAGTGACGCAGGGAGCTCAGAGGTTAACTCCCAGATTTGTGCAGGAAGCAGGCAGGAAACAGCCAACACCCACACTGCATTATAACGAATGCACAACGCGAGTGGAAGTGATGGATGGCAGCTCTCTTATCATCGGAGAGATGGCAAATGGCTCACTGCCAGCACCGCTGCTCAGCTCATTAACTGAGTCTCCTCCAAAACCACCTCAAACATACCACGAAGATGAGCACGCAGCATCCCCAAGGTACTTGCCTTCCTGTGTGTCCAGGTGGGAGGGAGGAAAACATCACCCCGGTGCTTCTGGCTGTTTTCGGGTTGAACGCGATCACGCGGAACGCGGGGTTTCCACAGGACTCGCTCTCTTTGGCATGGGGATGACTTAAAACAACAAACAGAAGGCCCTGATACACGGAGGAAAAATACATCACTAAAAATAACAGTAAGAGAGGAAAAAATTCCGAGGAATTTTCCAAAAATTAATTGCTTCATTCTCTGTAATCAAAGCCCCACGGACAGTGATGCATTGTTTTTACTGAATAAAATACAAGTGGTTTTCTTTACTTATCAAATTAGCTAAAAAGCAAAGCAGCTGCTGACTGATAAGGGCTGATGTAATGCAGCAGAATGACAGCTCAGTGACCCCATGGACTTATGTGCTTACCTTTCTGCTTGGAAAAGCTAAACTTGCTGTAGGACCAGGGGACACAGAAAGTAAAATTTCTGGGCCTTAGTTTAATCCTTAGGAAATTATTAATTTAACAGAAGTTCCTTGTAAACCAGCACAGCTGAAAACAGCAGCTCTCAGAACAGCCACAGATAAATATGAAATATGATGGGATAGACATTCACAAAAAGTCTCCAGAGAGTCTGACTCAAACCATTGTTATTAGACAAGACATTCTTGTCCCAAAATAATACATGCTTACTAAGAGCAATCAAATCCTTGACAAGCACAAAATCCAGCCAGATCACAACACAGGTGGAAGCAAGTGACAGAGAATCACGTTTATGAAGCCTGGCTTTGAACAGTTTATATCCTCAGGGGTATATGTAAATAACAGCCACTCAGATAGGTTGTCTGATGATGGCAATGTGCCATCATCATGCTAGCACCTGCCTGCATAATGAAAAAGACTTATGAGAGCACTGGCACTGGGCAACAGTACTACTGCTTCCCATTTAGAAGCTTACCTGGCCTAAGCTTTGGAATGCACTCTGATGCACCAAACTTACTTTATCAGTATAATGCAGAAAGCCAGTAATTTGAAGAAGACAGTGTGGCTTATTTGTTCTAGTTAACCTGTTTTCTTCTGAAATATCTTCAGTGATTCTAAATAGAGATAATGTTTCAATCCACTCCTTCAAGTTCCCACCACAGTTAGTGCAATCCATGCATAAACTGAGTGCCACATTTCACATACGTACAGAGTCAGAATATGCTCGATGGCAGATTGAAGCTGGGTAGGAATAGCCAATGTGCATCTTCTTCAGGAGCTGGCCTGTTTTCAAATTCCTGCAGTTGGTGAAAAGACAAATTCTGACTGCATTTCCATCCTCAATCTGGTTTTCCAACCATAATTGTACCACTACACAAGACAGTTTTGATTTCATAGGAAGTAAACTGAAACATGACAAGAGACCACTGGAAGAGATGTAATGAATATGACACAAAAGCAAATGGAATTACAGCAGCATAGTTCATTCACTACCTACCTAGCTGCTGCACAGAATTTAAAGGGCCAGACTGGGCCCTTTGATAGTTATTATTTCACAGGCAAATCAGCAGCCAGCCGACATGCGTATATGATGTCTGCAGATGTCAGAGCCACCACTTATACCCAAAACTGAGCCATTTAATTGCAAAGGAAATACTGACCAAACTGCAACACTGTTTACTGCAGTGGTGCCAACCAAGGCGTCTCTCACTCCTTCCACTTCAGCAAAAGCCAGAACAGTTTCTTCAGGAGGCATCAAAGTCTGTCTATCCTTGCACCTGAATAGCAGATGCAAACAAGTGAGAAAAGGCAGTCAGAACAATAATTATGTTCTATACTCAGCACACTTCCAAAAAGAAGAGAAACCTGACGCATTTTCACATCCCTTACTTTTGTACCTGCCATACCAAGACCACCCCAAAACTAAAAGACTCACCTTCCTGTCTCTGAAAGTGATACTATTTCCACTTGCTGCTCTTGCATGGCTCTGCTGCTGCTGACCAGCCTCCCATCCTTTAGCCCAAGAACAGCTTTTATATTCCCACTTTTCACTAGTGATTGTTTGAATGAGTCATTCTCAGAAGAATAAAGCAAGAGCCTAAATTAGGAGAAAATTATGCATAACAACAGAAGGAAGCATAATTCAAACACACTTCAGCATATTAAAGAAATACAAAATACATTTAAACTGTCTATCACCTCCAGGGTGAATAAGCAAATCTTTATAATTGATTTTTAGAAATTCCTTCTATATTTTTCAACAATAAAAGCGACTGAAATAGTGACACATTAATAAGAGTCAATTTCAGCTACTATACAAGAGGAGAGTTAAGCTGCAGCTATTTGGGGAGCAAAACACTAGGAAGAAATAAATACAATACCTTATCTCTCCGATCTCCAAATTTCCCAGTGCTATACACACAAGGTTACAGGTGTCTGGCAGAGGAATGATCTGTATTACAGGAATCTAGGACAGCACAGCAAGAATTCCACGTTACTCACAATGTCCCTCTTCCTTTGGCTACATTCCCATTTTCTAGAGTGTTTCAAGCAAAACTGTGTGGGGCAGAACTAATTTTCAGACCCCTCTGAAGAAACACACTTAGTTGAACAGCTGATTTCTTTGTTGCTTATCTAAGTAAGCAATCCCTACTGATATAACGCAAAAAGTGTCTCCAAGGATCTACAGGGAAGAACACAGAGCAGCCACCATTCAGTACGTGAACTGTCAAGTTCCAGCAGACAACATGGAACCACACAAAACATTGCCCTTCCTCATCACCAGCGTATGTCATTCTGTTGCCTGATGCAATGAAAAACACCACCTAAAGAACAAATCCTGCACCCAAGACTTCAAGCTCCTTGGTTTTTTGGAATTAAGTGATACAAGAAAACTGTTTTGAGTTCTAGAAATAAAGACTGTGCCCATACCTCTCCAAGTTGCCAAGTATAGACCTTCTCCCAGCAGTCAAGTGCCTGAGGTTTCCACAGGGAAACTGAACTCTCACAGGCAGTCACCACACACAGCTCTCTGCAGCCAGCTGCTTCCCACCACACGCTGTTCACATCCACAGTACAAGAACTTGAAGAATCCTGTCCAAAACAAAACAGTGCTGGTTTTCTTTTGATGGCTATGATAGCATGGAGGCTCAGATTGAGAAAAACACTTCTTGAGACTCAGCACAATGACAAATTGAGGCTAAAACTTAATGTTCAAGATGTTAATGTTCAAGTAAAGTGCCAGTAAGGCACCACAGAAAACAAACCTGGTGGATTGTGCCCTCTGAGCAGTGAGCAATCAGCTCACTTCACAAAAATCACTTGTCATTTAAACCAACAAGGACCCCACTGAGCCCAGAGCTGGAGCAGAGATGGATATATCATATTCAGACATTTGTTAGTCAGAAACAAACACTGAAATTCTTTCTCAGTCAGAATGACATATTTAGGAATTTTTCAGCATGCTTTATCACATAAGACAGAACTGACTGGATTAGGCAATGTGCTTATTGCTCATTTCTCTTTTTTTTCCTCCAACTTGTCATCTTGTGTTTTATTGCATTTTTTGTTAAGCTTTTATTAAAGAGCTGTTACTAACTCAGCAGACAATTGTCTGATGTTATCCTACCTTTAGCTTTGAAACAAACTGCAAGTTCTCTTCTCTCAAGCCATCAAGCAGCACTGGAGTCAACTGTTCTGCTTCCGTTTTTTTCTGCACAAACAAGTAAAGAATCAGGATAATTTAGCTTCAAAATTAGACTCAGCACCTGCAAGAATGAGGCAGAATTGTGAATTCACTTTGTATGCACTAGAGATAGTAGCTGCAATAGAAGCATCTCTTTCTGCTCTTGCATGCCTTTGAAAAACAAGAGAGCCCAGATAGTTTTCAGGTGAAAATGGGCTAACCTACTACTTTATACCACTTTGCACCTCTCAGCAGCATTCCTACCCTTCAGAGACAAACCATTTTTCAGCAACCATCTCACAGGTAAGACATAAAAGACAATCCTAGCTGAGAATTTTCCTTAAGGTAGAACAACATTATAAGGGTGACAGAAACCTTTTGTTCTTTTCTTGTTTCAAACATGGGCTCTGAAGCCCACATCTATAGTTTTAAGTAGGATTTTAAAGAGCTTGTTCTTCAGATAGAAGATTTTTGGCGACAGATGAAAACCAAACATTTACAAAGTCAGCTTAAAGACAGCATGCAGGGCTGGCGTCCAAGGAAGTCTCTCTTTAAAGGTCAGATGAGACTTTGGATGAGGACTCACGCACAAGACTAGTGGCATAGGACACTTGGCATGTTACCTGTTCAGGAGAAGCTCTGCTGGATCCCTCGTGTTTGCTTTGTGATTGCTGATGCTTCTCCAAGTTCACAGCCCCATCAGATCTATTATTAGGACATCTTTCAAATTCTAAATGACATGTTGTACCTTGCCCCTCCTCCTTCCTAGCAGATCCTGCACCAGAGCTGTCCAAGTGCAGTGGAATGGCAGAGTCTTTGCATTCTCTATTATCCTTGACCTGTGCAGGTGCTTCTTTGGAAGAATGCAGGCTCACTTGCAAAGGAGGTACAGAACATGTATTGGGGAAGACCTCGCTGCATACTGATGGTAAAACAGCTGGGGTTGCACCCAAGACAGGGAAAACAGATGAGGAAATCTGAGACTCACGCTGAGCAGGAGCACCAGTTAAGAGAGTCCCCATGGGAGTAAATAGCAATTCATGTGTAGAAAGTTCCACCTTGGCAGCTGGGCTTTCCAAATGAGGTAACTCAGACAACCTATTTTTGAATGGTGAAAGCAAATTAGCTTTAAGCTCTTTTTCTTCTGCATTTATTTCTGGAGTTTGTGCATCTTCTGAAGCCACACCATCTCCAAACACACTAGGAACAAAAACCTCCAAGTCATTCCCAGGGGAAGATTCATATTTCCCAAGTTTTAGTAGTCCAAATTCTTCATCAGGTAGATGAAAGTCTTTGATATCCAGCTTGGGGGCCAGCCACTGGAAACTGCGGAAGGAAAAGAGAGAGCTGGACATATCAGGGTCTTCAGCAGGAAGGCCAAGAGAAGCAGCACCCTCTGAATCCACTTGATGGCCTGGTCTTCTTTTGTTCTCACCTAGAATTCAAGAGAGAATATCATATCATAAATTAACCAGCAGCCACAATCTCTTATCAAGATTGTCACTCTATTTAAAAAAAAATAAAATCCATCCGAACAGATGGAAGTGGAACTTTCCAGGAAGATGCTACACTCCACAATTGCTCTGCATCAACCCTTCAGCTAAAATATCATTGCCAAGGACAAACAAAGACCAGTTTGTTTTGTTTTTCTCCGAATGTTTTCATTTTCCTACATATTTCTGGACTTGGAGACAGTAATACTCATCTTTCTGTTTCATATTTGGTTTTTTTTTGTTTTTTTTTTTTTCCACACAAAAAAAGTCATTAATATGCAGATTCAGTTGGAGAAACAGAGATATATATCCATTTACTGGAAAATCAGGTACAGCGTGCACAACGTTGACCTGAGCAGACAAGGCAGCTGAAGAAGTTCCCAGCCCTGCTCCTTGTGCATGCACAACTGTTCATTCTCTGTCACTGTACTGAGGCAGAAATTTCTGGAATTGCACAAGGAATTTGGGCACCATCATGATCTAAATTAAAAAAAAACAAACAAATAACTCATCAAGAAAAGAAAATCAACCCTATTAAATTTTCCTGTATAGAAATACAGCAGGGTTTTAACAGCAGTGCATGAACACACTCAGCTGTTTCCTTGCCTTGATCTTTGGCTCAAGCTTTAAAGAGTGCATGTGTTTGATGAAATACCTTTTGAGATGTGACTGTTTCTCTGTCTTGCAGAGGAACGAAGGGAGCGGCGCAGAGGGACTGAGAGGAGCTGCTCAGACCTGCAGGCTCTGTGCATTTGCTGATTCTTAACATGTTTCACTGGATGTTTATCAGACTGATACACACTTAAGTTGCATTCCAGATCACTTGTGTGGCTGGTAAAAGTTTCATTCCCTGGGCTCAGAGAGTCACTTTTCTGCAGTGGATTCTGGACTTGTTCTGAACGAGACTCACAGCATTTGCCAAGTACTTGGCTTCCACCAGGAGGATCAGCACTTGTTGGCTGTATCATACCTGTCAATTCAGACCCAAGAGCTGCAACAACAGAAAACTGTCTCCTATCCAAAGATGATTTTTCAAGATTAGCCTCACAGTTCTCCTTTTCACTCTGATACTCATTTGATAGCAGACTACTGTTTTCCCTTGGCTTTGTGAGATCCAAACTTTCTATAAGTTCCTGTGATGTTTCATTCACAAGGGGTCTGCAGGTAGCCTTTCTTTTTCCCTTTTGTTTCCTCTGTGATTGTCTCTGATCTCGCTTTGTGCTTCTGACGCTGTTTTGAGAAATTGATCCAGGTGAAGTGCTGCTACCACTGGAGGTAAGAAGATGTTTCTGAGGACTAGAATTCACAGGATCACCTTCTGCACAAAGGAATGGCACAGCTGCTGACTCCAAATGATTTTCAGCAGTTTCTTGGGAGGAGTGACATAAGCTTCTATCTTTCTGTTTGCATTTACTTCTCTGACCTTTCTTGCTCCTGCCCAGATGGCTGAGAATTACAGCATCAAGGTCCACTTTCCTCTGGCAATTAGACATGCGTCGAGTTGTCCTGACATAGTATTCCACTGGAAAGGGAAGCCCTTCAACTACTGTGCAAGAGTTCAGTGCACTTTCAGGAGCTGTAACCTTCTCTTGAGGAGAAAGTCTTGATTGAATTTCAAGCTGCTGATTCTCCACCAATTCTTCAGCATCATCCAGAGGAAACTTTGAAGGAAAGGCATTTAAACTACCAGTGTCATTTGGATTTTCTCCATGGATTTTGCTCTCATTAATCATACTGTTACTTTTATCAGTGGGCAATACTTCATTTTCTGACATTAAATCTAAAAGCCTACGTAATTCTCCCTGATCTTCACACATGCTCTCACTGTCCATTTCTTTTACTGCCCTGAAAGATTTTTTTTTACCACTGGCATCAAATGAAACAGATTCACCACTCTCTGAACGTGGCTGTGCAGCTTCCTGGTTATCAGATGTGACTGGGGCACCTGGGGACTCAGGCTGCCAGACATCATTGCTGTACCCCAGAGCACACGGGAACAGCTCAGACACTCCCAGAGGAATACTATCTTCAGGCACGTCCCGTGAAACTCCAAACTCTGGGGGAGTTAAACTGCTTTCCTGCCCCCCCATGAGCATTGATCTGGACTCCATTTGAGCATTGTCCTCTGAGAAACTGCTTCGCCTGAAGACTGGTGACTGAAGTTCCTCCATACTGGCAGGGTGGTTTTTCACCATTACATCAGCATTGATGAGATGCACATCATGCGCTGATTCCTTTCCTTCTGACACCAGAATCTTTGTCCTCCTCCTCAGCTTCATCATACTTCTGGAAGTTTGATTTTTTTTCTCCTCAGTTCCAGGCACAGAAAGTCCACAGGAAGCATTTTCCTGGCTAACCTGTGTACTTTCTCTCTGTGAGCTGTCCTGAAAGCTAACTTCATTATTGAAGAACTCAGGACTGTGTTTCAACATAACAGATGTTCTCGCCTTTGTGTCAGGGCCTGAGCAGGTTTCAGTCTGTAGGTGACACATTTCACGTCTGTCAGCACCATGAGATATGTTATCACTACAGCCTGTGGGAAGAAATCTCGTGTGTGTAAAACACACCCATTAAAGCTGCATCTGAGAAAAAACAATCACACAATAAAATCAACTTTGGCAAGAGCAAAAGGCTGGGACGGTACAGCGAGTTTCAGAGAGCACCTGGTGAGGGGAGAAGGAGATGGGTGCTGCTGCAGATGGCGATTCAGTGATGGGCGCCGAGTGCCGGGCAGCGGGCAGGGAGCTCCGCGAGGCCGCGCCCGGCTCCTACCTGCGGGGCTCCGCGGGGCCTCCTCAGTCCCGGGCCGCCGGGCTCCTTCTGCCGCCGCCTTCCCGCCGTGGCTCTTGGCCCGCTCGGCTCGCTGCGCCCGCTGGGGACACAACACGGTCGAGGGGCTCGGATCGGCTCTGCGCACCTCCTCCCAGCCCCGCGGCCCGGCCCGGCCCGGCCCGCCCCGCTCACCCGCAGCCGGCTGACGGTCTCGCTGTACTCCCTCCTCAGCAACGCTAGCTTCTCCCGCAGCTGCAAAACACAACGAACCGCGCTGGGACCGCAACCCCTCGCCTCCGGCCCGTCAGCCCCGACACGGCCCGGCCAGACCTTCTCTTTCTCGGCCCCGCTCAGCACCACGCCGCTCGCCGTCTCCGCCATGGCTGCCGCCCGCCGTGCCCATGGCAACCGCGCCGCCATTGGCCGCGCTCACGGCGGAAGCGCCTGCTGGCGGCAGGAAGTGACGTACCGGAAGTGCAGAGCGGCCTTGCGGAAGTGTTGCGGCCATGGAGCTGAGCGAGATGCTGTACAACAAGTCCGAGTACATCGAGACGGTGCGGGGCGGGGTGGGGCCTGGCGTCCGGTTGGAGGGGTTGGGCGCTGGGCGCTGGGCGCTGGGCTGGGCTGGGCTGGGCTGGGCTGGGCTCGGCTCGGCAACTGTCCCTTCTCCCCATAGGCGTCTGGCAACAAGGTGAGCAGGCAGTCCGTTCTCTGCGGCAGCCAAAACATCGTTCTCAACGGCAAGGTAAGCAGTGGGACGGGGAAAGGCTGCGTCTGTCACAGCACGGCGCTGCTTCGTTGTCAGCCCCCGGTGCTGCGGAAAGCAGTGCTTTTGTCCGTGGTTCTGCCTGTGCCTCACCTTGCTTTGTGTGTCTGCTCTGTGCACCACACTGCCACAGTGGGAGCACTGCGTGCGTTTCCTGGCACATAGTCTCCCTGACATGAGTTTATATAATAACTGAGAACACTAGCAGGTTTCTGCTCACTTACATCTCTTCCCTTTCTTGTCCAGACAATAGTTATGAACGACTGCATCATCCGTGGTGACCTGGCAAATGTAAGAGTGGGACGGCATTGCGTGGTGAAAAGCCGCAGTGTTATCAGACCGCCCTTCAAGAAGTTTAGCAAAGGGTAAGAGAGATTCTTTCTTTAAGGAAGCTGAGGTTGAAATCTATATGATTAAAATATATATTAATTTACCTAAGGTTTGCATGTTCAGAGGGCTATGTTGCTTTGTCAATAATTTGCATAAATGTCCCTCTAAAGCTTTTCCTCAAATGTTCAGTTTTTTCTTGAGAGTTAGTGTTTCCTTCAGACCATAATATGGAAAGACTGATATATTACAATAGGCAGGTAATTAATGTGTTTCACTTGATCTTTGCTTATTTGCAGTGTCTTCCTGTTGCTTATCTTGACCATCCTTTAGAAATATCTGAGAAAAGAGTAGTTACTGTTCAGTCTTCCATAGTATCAGGTCTACGTCTGGTATTCCAGTTGAAAACAAGAGACTTTGCAGTATGATTTGGGGTCTAATAACATTGTCAATTAGTTTATATGTTGCATGATCTGAGTAAAAGACTCTCCTGTTGCAGGGTTGCTTTTTTCCCTCTCCACATTGGTGATCATGTCTTCATAGAAGAGGACTGTGTTGTCAATGCAGCCCAGATTGGCTCCTATGTCCACATAGGCAAGAACTGTGTCATTGTGAGTACTCTTTCTCAGTCTTTTCTTGAGCCTCTTGAGAGGTTCAAGACTCCTAAGACTTTGTAACAGTAGTGGAAAGGAATCCGTGCCAACCATCAGGAATAAGTGTACTTACTGTATGCTGTTCCTTTCTCATCCTTTTCCTTCTCCACAGAAAGGGATGCTTTAGGTCTTGCTATTCTGAGGACAGTGGGTAGAACTGATGACTGTTCCTCCCTTTGGCTAATGAGCCTGTCTAGGGATAATGCCCTTCTCATAAAATACAAGTGGAACTGCGATTCTATGCAAATATTGCATATAGCCCTTGCTATGTTATTGCATGTCTTGAGTTCTAGGTTCCAATTTGCACACTGTTGTAAGTTAATATGCAACTGTCCACATGTTAGTCAAAAGCAAACAGATTTTTTTTCTCAAGATAAAAAAAGTCTATATCATCTCTCAAATGCTGCTGGGAAGAGCATTCAAACTGGGTAGAGATTTATTTGCATGATCCTCTATACATGTTTTGAAGGGTTAAGCTTGTTGAAGCTTATCAGATTTATCAGGGATATGCAAAATGGTGTAGTATTTTAAGTACAAATTCTACCTAATCTTTTTTTTAGGGTCGTAGATGCGTTTTGAAAGACTGCTGCAAAATCTTAGACAACACGGTACTACCTCCTGAAACAGTAGTTCCACCTTTCACAGTCTTTTCAGGCTGCCCAGGTATGCTCCCTCTAATTTTACTTATACTTGTACAGTGTTCTTCTGCAAGAACATTGATAGTCAAACTCATGTTCTTCTTCTAGGACTCTTTTCTGGTGAGCTCCCGGAATGTACCCAGGAACTCATGATCGATGTTACAAAGAGCTACTACCAGAAGTTCTTGCCACTAACTCAGGTCTAGTAGCCTATTTACCATGTTTCAGAGCAGTAAAGGCACACAGAAGTATTTTGGGAGCAGAGAGAAGAATATTGTTCAAAGAGTCCAGAGCATGGCCCTCTGCTGTTCCTGAACACTTCTGTGAGCATTCCTGAACACTAATGGTCGGGCCAAGCAGTCCCCTGTGCAAGCTGCTGTGTCTTGTTGTTTAACCTTCGCATGTTCATCTGAATGTAATTCATCCCATGTTGTCTGAATTGTGCCATTAAATGTTCTGGAGCTAGGAAAGCTGATTCCATTCCCTAAGGCACATCTCCTCATTGCACTTGGGGAACAAGGCAAAGTTGACAACATACTCTGCAGCCAAAGCCTGTCTTTCATCTCTGTTCTGTTCCTGCCCCAAAGTCAAGTGGGTTCACGTTTGCTCATAGCAGTCTCCATCCTAGAAAATAAGTGCTGTGTGGCTGACATGCTTATTGTGGGCAGTATTTACTATGGTTCATTAGAGGCAATTCTTTCCTTCATAAAAATATTTGCCGATGTATAAACCTGTTTGTTGAGGTTCCTTTTCTCCCTGTGGACCGTGATTCTGTCCTGTAGGGCCAGGATATCTTTTATCATCCTGGGATTGACTTTAGGCTGTTTTTATATGCCTTGCCTGCGTCCTGGTTTTGGCTGTGACAAAGCTAATTTTGTTAGTGGTAGCTCATGTAGGACTACATTGATAACACACTGATGTTTTAGTATTTGCTGAGCAGTGCTTACCTTGAGTCAAGGCCTTCTGCTTTTCATGCTGCCTGCCAGTGAGAAGGCTTGTGTGGGAACACAGGAAGCTGAGAGGGGACACAGCCAGGACAGCTGACCAAAGAGATGTTCCATGCAATATGATGCCACCCTGCTCAAGAATAAAAGCTAAAGAGAAAGAAGGATGGGGGAGAGGGAACAGAGTTTTGGCATTGGTCTTCCCAGGTCACTCTTACAGGTGATGGAGCCTTGCTTTCTTAGAAATGGTTAAATATCCACCAGCCAATGGGAAGTAGTGATTATGTTTATTTGTTTGCTTTGCTTGTGTGCACAGCTTTATCTCAGCCAGCGGGTTTTCTTACTTTTCCCTTTCTAGATCTCTCCCTCATGCCACTTGTGGGGAGTCAGCAAATGGCTGTGTTGAGATTAAACCACAGCAGCCTGACAGGACACTTCTTAGATTTTATTTCTTAAAGCAGTCACCAGTCCCATCTTCTTGCCCATCCTACAGGGTTAGGACTCTCATGGATGGTGTATGTTCTTTTTCCTGAACACTGCAGACCATAGGGAGCCAAAGAGAAGAGAAGAGAACTTTGGAAAGAGAAGTACCATGCCACTCAGAGCTGAGTGCAGCAGAAAAGTGGGAATCTAAAAGTAGAAATTGAAAGTGGCAAGAAAATGCTGCGATTCTCCCCATTTATTGCTCATTGTATTTATTTGCAGAATACATTTTGGTGCTTTTTTTTTTTTTCATTATAAAACTTCAGATGGAGATTCAGACTTCTTGAAAAGATGAATCCTTCATTTTGGACAAGTAATGCAGCAGGATTCTGACTGGGAACAGCTTTGTGCAAGTCAGAGATAGCTCGCACTTGCACATTCCTGACACAATAGCAGACAACTGGCCAAAAATGAATCTGCCTGTTCTGGCTGTGTTTTAGTAAAGCTTAACATCAGCCCTCTGTAGCTTTTTTAAACTGGGACTCCTGCATGTTGTAGTGTAGCAGTGTGTGGAGGGCAGAATGTATATTAATTTGTAGTAGCCATACAGCTGAGAGATCAGCAGCCCTGGAGCCTTCAGCTGTTGTATATAGTGCAAAGTACTTCTATACTTTACATAGCAAACAGCAACACAAGTACTAACGTGTAGAAAACTGCTGTTAGTCAAATGTAAAACCACTGTCTGGTTTGTTTGTATTTTTACTGTGCATAAATTAAAGCCTTTTTAGTTGTTCAAGTAACTTAATGTTGTGACTTTTTAAATCAAACTTGAGACCAGAATGAGGTTCCTGTCATGCCTGTGCATACGAGCCACAGTCTGTGTTCTGTGACTTGCAGGCATATTACATCAGTGCATTAAGCATGGTGTGAAACAGCATCTGCTTTCTGCATCTGAGCTGGTGACTTTCACTAGCAAATGGTTGCAGTGTAGCTAGTTTGTAATGGCTGTGCCACAGAATGAATGCCTTCGCTTCTATTCTTGATGCCAAAGTAAGAATCCTAATGCCTCCAAGGTGACTGTACAGTCCTATCTTCAGCTCTGAAACTTAGGACTGTTGCCCCAGCATTTGGAAATCAGGCCATCCCAGATGGCATGACTCTTTTTGCAAAAAAGCAAGAGCTGAAGCCAACTTGTGTGAGTTGAGGCTGATGTCCCTGTGAAAGTCCCAGTCTTGCTACTTTTTCTATCTGAGTGAAAAAAATACCAGGTTGTCAGTGTTCCTTGTGCTGCATCTGTACTTCATGCAGCTTTCTAATTGACCTCAACTTCCAAAAATGTTCACTTCCTCCTGTCCAAAATCTTCATAGCCCTTGCAAAAGCTGCTTGTTGAGGGACTATCTGAGGCCTCCTTGGTCACCAGACCGGTCAGGTGTTGGCATTTCTGTGAGACCTCCTGCAAGTCAGATACTCTAGTGCTTATAGGGCCACTCACAAATACTGTTTTGCCCTGTTAGCTTAATGTCAGCCATCTCTGGAGATGCGGGAAGCAGCACTGTGCTTGGTCAGGGAGGGCTGTGTGTGCTTTGTTGCCATGGTGTGTCCCTTCAAGGTTTCAACACCACATAGTACACTTCACCGGGATTGCTTGGTCAACCACCACGGAGGGCAGTGGGAAGCCAGGTTGCTGGTAGGGGGGGGAGGGGTTGAAGGAGGTGGCTGCAAATTAAGGAATGGAAGCTTGGGAGTGGAAATGAGACTGCATCTGGAAAAGTTTCAGACACATTTCCACAACCACTTGAGCAATGCGACTGCAGTGTGCTGAGGGATGCCTAACTACACAGAGCATTACATGTTTCTCAACCCTTTCTCAACCTATTCTTCCTTCCAGCAGGCTGACCCAACCCTTCTGCTTTAATTAAAACCTGTTTTATTGTCTCTGTTAAGGTGGCCTCTGCCAGGGTTTAAAAAGTCACCACTGAAGATCTCAAATGCTCAGCACTGTTAGTGTTCCTTACATCTGGTTACTTTATCCTGTCCTCTGAAGCATCACTGACTGGGCTCACCTCCACACCTCTGCCAGCTCTCTCCCACGATGCACCCAGCTAGCCTGTAGCCATTGGCACAACTGCAGTATCCAAGATTCCTGCAAAATGCAAAGCACAGAATATGCTGGCCAGGGCCATCAACTCTGTCCTAAAAGAAATGGCTTTCTTGATTGGGAAAGGGAAGCTACAACAGAACTGTCCTCATTTGACTTTCAGCAGGGTGGGACCATGCATGCCTGGAGGGAGAAGGCATGCTCATGGCAAGAACTGCCCCAGATGGTTTTTGCACTGTTCATGGTTTTCCTTTGGTGTCCTATTCTGTTCCAGCAAGTAGCATGATCAGATTAGGGGATGGGAACGTATTTTCTCACCAGATGATGTTAGGCTACAGAAGTAAACTCTCCAGGCCTGAGTGCATGCGGTTCGTTGCTGATGTTCTCTTTACTAGGTTGTGTTCCATGTGATGGCTAGCAAGGGAAAAAAATAATCAAGGAGGCTGGGTACAATCACACCCACCTGGCAACATGTCACCTCGGTGGCAGAGAGGGAGAAAGTGAAGAATATACCAACAAAATGGGTGGGATTCTACACAATAAAAATTGGCAAAGTGTCAGATTCTTGGGTCAGTGTGCAAATATGTTCTGTAAGCAAAATGGTGTCACGTGGAAGCATCACAACAGTCTGTGTGAAAACAAAGCGTGGTGCTGCCACTTTCAAAGGAAAAACACATCGAGTACACGCTAACGTGAATTCCCTTTACACAGTACTTGAGTGTGGCAGTGCGAAAAGCTGCTCACTGCCCACAGGGAGGGGGAGGAGGAGATGGACAAAACCCCACTGGGTGATTCCAACAGCAGCTCCAGCCCCGGTCCCACTCCCTGCACTGAGCAGGGCCACCCACAGCTCCATCAGTGCTCAGAGCCCCGGCCAGCCTGACCGTGTGCAGGGATGGAGCACCGCCACCTTTGGGCACCGTGTGCCACTCCTCACCGCCATCACTGCAAACAGCTTCTTCCTTACATCCGGTATAAATCTCCCGTTTAAGTTTGAAACCGCTTCCCCTCGTCCCATCACACAGACCCTGCTGCAGAGTCTGCCCCCTCCTTCCTTATAGCCCCCCTTCGGGCGCTGAAAGGTCGCTATCACGTCTCCCGGAGGCCTGTCAGCGTCTGTCAGTTCTCCCGGGGAGGGGAATCTGCTCGCCGCCCGCAGGCGTTACGGGAGCGGTCTCGGTGCGTGCCAATAAACCGCCGCGGAGCGAGGCGTCCCTCCCGGCCGCAGGGCGGCGCTCTTTGCCCGTCCCGCCGGCTTCTGTCTCTTTAAGCGCGGCGGGCGGCGTTGCTCCCATGATGCCCCGCGGCGGGCGGCGTGGATTTTAAATCCTCTCGACCAATAGGCAGCCGTCGCGGGCGCGTAACGCTCGGGGGCCGCGTTTGAATCGGGCGAGCGCCGCCGCTACAGCGCGTCCCGCACGGCTCCGGCTTCGGCCCCGCTTACCCGCGGCTTCGACGACGTTCCCCGGTCCGGCGGCAGCACGATGAGCGCGGCGGGCGGCAAAGCCCGGCCGGTGGCGGCTGTGGAGCCGGCCCGAGTTGGCGGCGCGGCGGTGGCGGCGGCGGGGGGCAAGGAGGTGCCGAAGGTGCTGGTGGACCCGCGGACGCGGCGCAGTTACGTGCGGGGCCGCTTCCTGGGCAAGGGCGGCTTCGCGCGGTGCTACGAGCTGACCGAGGCCGAGAGCCGCGAGGTGTTCGCGGGCAAAGTGGTGCCCAAATCGCTGCTGGCCAAGCCGCACCAGAAGGAGAAGATGTCCATGGAGATCGCCATCCACCGCAGCCTGGCGCACCGCCACGTCGTCGGCTTCCAGGGCTTCTTCGAGGACAACGATTTCGTCTACGTGGTGCTGGAGCTGTGCCGCCGTCGGGTGAGGGCGAGGGGCGGCGGGCGGGGGGCTGTGCGGGCGCGGCCGGGAGCGGGCCGACCGACGCCCCACGTGCCTTTCTCCCCGCAGTCGCTGCTGGAGCTGCACAAGCGGCGGAAGGCTTTGAGCGAGCCCGAGGTGCGCTACTACCTGCGGCAGACCATCCTGGGCTGCCAGTACCTGCACAGCCAGCGCGTCATCCACCGCGACCTCAAGCTGGGCAACCTCTTCCTCAGCGACGACATGGAAGTGAAGATCGGTAGGTGTGGGGGTGCGCTGCCCCGTGGCCGTTCTGTCCCGCCTGGGTCCCGCATTGCTCCCATCTCTCTGTCTCTCCCCAAGGTGACTTTGGCCTGGCCACCAAAGTGGAGTACGATGGCGAGCGCAAGAAGACCCTGTGTGGGACCCCCAACTACATCGCCCCGGAGGTGCTGGGCAAGAAGGGGCACAGCTTTGAGGTGGATATATGGTCCATTGGCTGCATCATGTGAGTCAAAGTGTCTCCTGAAGGACTATGAGGTCTCTGTGCCACACATCCTGTTGGCCCCTGTGAGGTGTTTTAGTATATGCTGCAGTTTTGGACATGCTGTATCCAGCACACTGCCATGGCTGAGCCCTGCTGCCAGCTGGCACCTGACCTCCCTGGTGCTCTGAGCACATGTGTACGTGTGCAGTCTGATCTGCTATGCAGTACAGCTGCCTTGGGCCTTTTTTCCCTCCAAAATCCTCATTTCCTAACTGAAGCTGCCTCCAGAAGTTACTGGATCTCAGCACTCTTCACAGTGGTGTAGGAACCAGACACAGTACTGCAGTTGCTAGCTCTACTGGGCTTCTAATGCCAAAGTGTTCTGTTCCTTCTGCTAGCAGGTTGTCCTTAGGATGAAATTTCTTCTGCACTCAAGTCTTATCTTTTTGCTGTCTTATGCAAAAAAACAAAAAACAAAAAAAAAAAACCCAACTAACACGCTTCTATGTCTACAAACATGCAGGTATACTCTGCTGGTGGGGAAACCGCCTTTTGAAACATCTTGTCTCAAAGAAACGTACATCCGAATCAAGAAGAATGAGTATACTATTCCCAAGGTACTGTACTTCTCATGGGTGGATCCACTCATCTTGTAGCTGTTCTTGCGCCATCCTGTTTCTGGCACTTAGTGGGCTCTCACATAATAGTGAAGCAGCTACTATTGCAGCCAGCTGGGAAGGGGCTGTATCAGTTGATGGCAGAGTGAACCTGTAGGGCCAACTTCTTCCTGAGGGGCCAGCAGCACTCCCTTCGATTCAGGAAAAAAAACCTCTGAGCTGGGCAGCTGGGCAAGTCTGTTCAATTTTATGTACTGAGTCCAGCCACAGATGAAGTCTTGGGCCAAGTCTCCATCTCATCTCACTGCTGTTTTGATTTGGTTTTGCTAAAGTCAGTTGATTTTAAGCTTTCCATGCTGCCAGGAGACTGCTCTCCATATCTGTATGGTCCTGTTTCCCAGGCTTGTGTCCTGCTTGCCTGACCCAGAGCCGTGCTCTGATCAGAACCTTGTATATGTTGTAGTATACAGAGCAGATGCTGCTAGTGTGTGCTTGTCCTTCAGCTTGTCTCACAACTCTGCCTGTCTCTTCCTAGCACATCAACCCCGTAGCTGCTAACCTCATTCAGAAGATGCTAAGATCTGACCCTGCCACGCGCCCGACTATCAACGAGTTGCTGAATGATGAGTTTTTCACATCAGGGTACATCCCCAACCGCCTGCCCACCAGCTGTCTCACTGTTGCACCTCGATTTTCAATCGCTCCCAGCACACTTGAACTGAATGGGCGAAAGCCACTGACAGCACTCAACAAAGGTAAGGGCAGGTGTCTGGAAGTGAGGGCTATGGACTGCAGCACTGGATGAGAGCCTGCCTGGCCTCTAGCGACATACAGACCCATCTGTGGGGAATATAGTGCCTCTTCACCTACTCTCCCAGTTCACATGGAAACTAGAACATCTCGTGTCTGGGAGTTCTCCTTGGTCTTTGTCCAGAACCAAAGCAGGAAACAGTTCAGCTATGAGGTGCATAACATGTTTCCTATAGCTAGGGTAGAATGTGAATTGATGCTTCTAGAAACTTGCTGCTCATGTTTGTGCAATCTTCTCTTTCCTGGCCCAGGACCAGAAAGCCCTGCATTAGAAAACTTGCCTGAAAAAGAAGATGCAGCTGGGCTGTGGGAGGTGGGAGACACCATTGAGTGTCACTTAGCTGACATGTTACAGCAGCTGACTGCAGTCAACTCAGCCAAACCCTCTGAGAGAACAGCAGTGAGACAAGGTGAGTCTGCGGACAATCCCACAGGCACTGACCTTTCTGGATAACTTGCTTCTGTCATTGATGCTCTTGGCTGAATTGAGGGACCAGCTGACCTCACTTCAACCTGAAAGGCAGAAAAGCAATGTAGAAGCTACTTATCTTCCTCTTGGCCTTGCTTGCTGTGATGCATGCACAGCAGGTCCTGAAATGTCTTCTAACAAACTCCTTTTCTCTTTGCAGAAGAAGCTGAAGACCCAGCCTGTATTCCCATCTTCTGGGTTAGCAAATGGGTGGACTACTCGGATAAGTATGGTCTAGGTAAATAATGTGCTGGCAGTACTTCAGCCTTTTCTAGTTCCTGAAGCAGCTGGTAGAATCTGATTTGTGCTCAGTGTAGGTTTAATTCTTTAATCATGATTTTCTAGTGTTTGTGTCCAAGAGCATCACCAGGAATGTCATCAAACACTAAGCAAACACAGAGTAGTGGCTGCTGAATATCCACCCTGGCCACGTTAAGGGTGCATGTGGCATGATCCTGTGGATCCACAATGGCTAGCATGTGTACTCAGTGTAGGAATTGAAGTTGCTTATGCAGCAGATAATGCAATAAGGGAGGATGACAAATCCAGAGGAAAGTGCCATCTAGACCTCTGTAAAAAGAAGCATCTTTAAAATTGGTGAGGTGGCCTTCAGGAACCCCCTAGATGACAAATGTTCCAGCTCTGTATTTCATGTAACCAAGTGTCCCACATGTGGAAGTCTAACAGGCTTTATTTTGAACTAGGTTATCAGCTGTGTGACAACAGTGTTGGAGTTCTCTTCAATGACTCCACTCGTCTTATTATGTACAGTGATGGGGACAGCTTGCAGTACATTGAGCAAAACAACACCGAATCCTACTTCACTGTGAGATCCTGCCCTTCTGCCTTGAACAAGAAGGTCAGTGCAGAGGACAGGAACCCTTGTTGGTGGGTGGCTGTTTCTGGTGACGCTTCTGCAGGTCTTGTTGAGCTTTGCTATGAGGGTAGACACCAGGGAAAAACATGTGTAACTTGGGGTTACTTGCATTCAGCAGGCTGGTAAAGTGTGACTCGAAAGAGAGATGATGGCAGCTCTCACTGTTTGTTTCTAGTTGTTAACTGAGGCTCATTTCTGAGCAGCTTCACAGAAGTAAGCTCTTTATAAAGCTTACATGCACTGAAGCATTCAGCAAACTGAGTCTTGTACTCAGACAGCAAAGTTAATTCTGGTGGTACTTGAGAATTTGCACTGGTTTGTGCAGTGACCCCTTAGGTTCTGAAAGACGTAAGAAGTCCCTGAATTTGTGGTAACAGCTCCTATTCTCTCCAGATACCAGGGCTCATCCTCAGCCTGTCTGTTCACAGCCTGTTCTATTTGCAGATAACACTATTGAAATACTTCAGGAACTATATGAGTGAGCACTTGCTGAAGGCAGGTGCCAACATCACACCTCGGGAAGGAGACGAGCTGGCACGTTTACCCTACCTCTGCACGTGGTTCCGGACCCGCAGTGCCATCATCCTGCACCTCAGCAATGGCACTGTGCAGATCAACTTCTTTCAGGTGAGGCTGTTGTGCTGACTTGCTACATTCAGTGCTATATGGCAGGGTGGTGATCTCTGCAGGCAGTTATAGCCTGAGCTGAAGCTTTGCCCAGTGAACATAGCACTAGAAGGCTCCTTGCTCTGCTTGCTGATATTTAAGCCATCCAGCCACTCCTAGCTCAAGTGGTTGTTTCCTTTAGCAGGAGTAAAACTGCTTCACAGTTGGTGCAGCGTGAATATTTCCCTTTGATTCACTCTGAGTAAGCGCTTTCTTGTTGCAGCAGTGTTGTGCTTTGTCAGCATGCTGCAGTTGGGCTGACCTTGCTGTGATGTTCATCCGAAGGAGTGAAAAACACTTCACCGTGGAGCAATGTGCTCAGGGTGACCTTGTGTTCCCTCCCCACAGGACCACACCAAAGTCATCCTGTGCCCTCTAATGGCTGCTGTCACATACATAGATGAGAAACGGGACTTCCGCACGTACAAGCTGAGCCTCATTGAGGAGCACGGATGCTGCAAGGAGCTGGCCAGCCGACTACGCTATGCTCGCACCATGGTGGAGAAGCTCCTCGGTTCGAAATCTGGCTCAGCCCGTGTGAAATCCTCTGCTTAGGCTTTCATCTTGATGGAACCAACATCTGTGCCAAACTGGCTCAGCTGTGAACGGGGAAGTCTATTAGCATCCCTTGTACTGTAACCTGCCATCACACAGCTGGGCTCCCGCTCCTGGGTACGTTCCAGTTGCCCCCAGGGAGTCCCTGATGCTGTGGTGATGGTGCTGTGTTCACTGTGAGTGGTGCACAAAGGGGTTTTTTGCTCCTCCCAATACAAAGTGTTTTTTAAAAATTGCTTATATAGTCTTTTTTTTTTTTCCTTAACTTTTCAAAGTCAAAAGCCTGATACAAAAACCAACCCTCTTGTTGGAGGTTCCTGGGCCTTCTAATGAGATAAAGTGTGGGGTTCTCCCCAGAACTATCATGTAAGTTTTGTACATGTCTGTGCATGGTGCTCTGGACTTGTTTCCTTTTGTTGCAGCACAACTAAGATATTTAACGTGCCCAGGTTGAGACTGAGCAATCTGCATTTTAATACTGAATTTGTTCTACATGAAAACTAAACTTTTGTATATTGCATAACTTGATTAAAGATTGTTGTTTGGAGCGTCCAGCCTCTCTTGGTTCCTTGGTAGGGAAGCAGCAGCATGTTGCTTCTGGATTATTGTTGACCAAGACTTCTCATCTCCACCAGCTCTTCCTCCAGCTGCTGGCTGAGCTCAGCCCTGGACTTGCTCTTTGGCAATGCCAAAAAAAAAAAAAAAAAAAGAGAACAGCCCTGGGCCTTATTGCAGGAGGAAAGCAGTTCTACACCTCCCCCTCTTCTGTTTGATCAGAATCTTTGATTATGTTTCATGTTGTAGATGCTTTGCTAACAGTGTAGTCACACTAGAAGGCTGCAGTAGTCCAGTGCTGATGGCTGGCACCTACTGGTGCTCTCATACCAGATTGGTTTAAAGCATGACAAGCTTTTTTTATTTTCTTTGTAATATTTTGTATAAAAAGTTCTTGGCTATACAGTGTTCTGAAGATAAACCAGGAACAACACCTCGTTACCTATGTAACAAGATTCCATACCACAGCAGAAAGAGGAATAGTCTGCACAAACCCAGCTTGCTACCAGCACTGTGCTGGGGGCCTTGAGCCTCACCCCTGGGGCTGGCATGCCCTCCCAGAGCCTGTGCAACCAGCGAGGCCAAAGCCCTGGGACAGATGCTGAGCACTGATCTGTGTGCTGTCAGCTGGGGACAAGGACTGTGTCCAGGGTCAGCGCTGTGTTATCAGTCCTTCTGCTCCCATCTCTGTGTTAAGCACAAACAGCTGCTTCCCCAGGAGGAACTGTGGAAACAAGGCTGCTGATCTGAGGAGTGACCTGTGGGTTCCAGCAGCTGAGCTGCAGTGCTTCCAGCTGTTCTCACAAAAACTTTTTTTCCTTCCCTGGCTTCTTAAAATACTACATCTGCAGTAGGGGATTTTTATTCTCTGGTCTCCAGACTCCTATGTCTGGCCCTGAGGTTTTGCAAAGATGGAAGCTCCTGTGGGTTTGGCAGACCCTGCACACACCATGTGGTGTCTGTGTCCTCATCTCACCCTGTCCAACTCTGTGGGGAGAAGGATGCCAGAAGGTTCCGGGGCCATCCAGGAGGATGGCTGCGGCTGAGTCCCGTACAGGTGAGCCCCAGAGGTCGATGCTCCAGCAGCCTGGGGCACGAGGAGCGGTGCTGCAGCCACGCTGACCTTGCTCAGCTCCCTGTGCCCCCCAGCTCAGAGCTGTAGTAGGGGTGGAAGAGCCGCTCGTGGGCGCAGAGCTGCATGGCGCTGTGTGTGTGCAGCAGCAGCCGGGGGAAGCGGGAGGTGAAGTACTGCACAAAGCCGTCGGGAACGGAGCCCAGAGCCTCACGGACCTCAGCGGGCAGCTCGTGGTAGTGGTGCTTCTGTGGGAGAAGAGGGGTGTGAGGGACGGCAGGGCAGTGCAGGCTGGGGGCAGGCAGGACGTACCTTGTTCCTCATGGCGCGCAGCAGGTCACGCACTGAGCCGCCCTTGTAGGTGCGAAATTTGCGCAGGTCTGTGGGGAAAGCAGAGGAGAGGGTGAGGTGAGAGCCAGGGGCACAGCCCCACAGCCACGGGGTTCTCCTCTGCACTGCCTGCACCTCTATTTCCTCCAGCGTTTGGCTGCGGGGCCCTCTGACACCTGGAACGTTCCGTTCCCTGCATATTCTTGCATTGGCATGGCACGTGGCCAGTGCTTCTTACCCATCTGCAGTGGCAGGGAGATGTGCATCCTCCAGTTTGTCCTCACCACAGCACGGCCGCCTGCCTCCAGCGCTGCCACCAGGGCCCCCTCGGCTGGCTCCTTCTCCACACGGTCGCTGACGTCCTGCACCATGCAGTGGGGTTGAGTAGGTGAGATTAGAGGAAGAAATTCATTGCCCACACTGTAATGCAGTGTCCGGCGCACACCTGGAAGAACTGCAGCTGCTTCTCTGCGCTCCAGAAGAAGGGGTGCATGAGGACAGCAGGGGCTGAGGGGCGCTTCTGGGGTTCACTGCTGAGCATGGATGTGATCAACTCCCTGGCCACGATCTTGTCTGGTGCATGGAATAGAATAGAGCGGTGGTGGCACAAGGACAGGCAGAGGGCTCAGAGCAGGGTGGGCACTGCAGGCACCCACTGCAGCCTCACCATGCACGTCCTCCTGCAGGCAGGGCAGCTGGCAGGCACCTGCCAGGATGTTGGCCTGGCGCCGCAGGCTGTCCCCAAAGGGGTGCTGCCCTCCCGACACCACGTAGTAGAAAACACAGCCAGCAGAGAAGATATCCACTGCACATGTCTGCAAGACACAGGCAGGAGATGGGCCCCTCACAGCCTGTGGCAGCTGCAGCCATGCCAGACAAACACAGCAGAGCAGTTGCTGCCCTCGGCACCCGCATGAGTTGACCCAAGCACAAGGCTCCCTGAAATGAGCAGGTGTGCAACCTCCACCTGTCCCATGTTTGCCAAATTCAAGGAGCAGAGGAATGAAGCAGCACTCCTGCTCCACCAGGCTCTGCCATTGCATTGGGAAGGAGCAATGCAGCAGAAAGCAGTGCTGCCTGAGGGAGCCCTGACACTGAGCACTGCTGTGCTGGGGCTGCATTTTGCTCCCAGAGCTCTGGTCTGAATCGTGCGTTTCAGCAGCACACTGCAAGCAAGGAGGAGGCAGCAGGGGAAAGCTAGTGAGCGCTAAGCAGGACACGTGGCTCACTGACGGGGTTCTCCTTTGGTGCCTCCTGCAGCACCTCGGGTGCGATCCAGCCCTCAGTGCCAGGGATGCCAGAGCGCAGGCTGAAGCTGTGCCGCCCGCCCTGCAGCTTCTTGCACAGCCCAAAGTCAGAGATGATGGCTCGGATCTGCCCATGGCTGTTGGGGACGGAGATGAGGATGTTGCAGGGCTTCAGGTCACGATGAACTGCAAGAGGCGGGTTGCAGCATTACCCGCAGGTGAAGCCGCAGCTGCAGGGCCGAGTCAGGGGATGCTGCTGTGATGGCTGAGAACAGGACACGGTGCCCTGATGGATGCCATCACCACAGGGATGCTGCTGCCTCACCGATGCTGAGTGAGTGCAGGTGCGCCAGCCCCGACATGGTCTGGTGCAGGACAGACACCGGGTCCAGGCTGCGCCGATCAAAGCTGGGGCTCTCCACATACTGCAACCAGAGAGAGGCAGAGAGATGAGCTGAGGCCGGTACTGAAGCAAACAGGGCACGGCTGGAGAGGAGGAGTGTCAGGTGTGTGAGCTCACAGGGAGGCCATTTGCCCAAGGCTTGCCACGCTCAGGGTGACTGCAGCACACGGCATGGGGGAACTGCGTGCTCACCTCCTGCAGCGTGGCAGAGCAGAGCTCAATAGCAATGTAGTGGAACTGCCTGTCCTTCTCGGTGCAGAAGTAGCGCACAACATGTGGGTGCTCGTCTGACTCCTGCAGCAGCCGCACCTCGCGGTCCACAAGGTGGAAGCACTCTGGCAGAAGGCGCTTCACGGCCACGTTCCGGCCTTCAAACTGCCCCCTGCATGCAGATGGACAGAGATGGCCGGGCACCAGGCAATGCCACAAACCCCCCAGCATGGGAGGGATACCCAGAGCAGTACACCTGAGGATCAGCTAAGGTTTTTCTGTAGGGAAATCACACCCCTCGCCGTGCTGGAGGCTCTGGGTCGACGTGCAGGACGGGGCCATCTCCCCATAGTCACAACAGAAAGGCTCCCAGTGCCACGAACCCACCTGAAGACGAAGGTCCCTCCCGCTCCATGGCCCAGCACATCCTTGGGGTTAAAGGAAACTTTCCCAACGACAATCACGTCGGGCTCCACTTCTGCAGAGAAATGCAGACACCCTGCAGCCTTCCAGCATTACTCCTCCACCAAGGACATTGGTTCAGTACCTACCTGCAGACACTGCTGACTTCATGCTCACTGTCCCATTCACCAGCTCTGGGGGGTCATGGGGACCAGAGCTTGGCTGCAGCCCAGGTGCACTTCCCCTGCTTCCCGCTGGTTGTTTGGGTGCTGCTGGAATGCCTTCACCAGATTTGTGACGTGGGAGCAGCATCTCCTGCTGTTGCTGCTGCAAGAGCTGAATCTGCTTCTCCAGCTGCTGCTGCTGCACCTCGTGCTGCTTCTGCAGCTTCTGAAGCACAATGGAGGAATCCTTTCAGCTGCTGCCAGCACCCACGTCTGTGGCTCCCAGCTCTGCCAGGCGGTACCAGTAGCAGCCCACGCACCATGACGAGGAGCAGCAGGACCCCACCACCCAGCAGCGCTGTGCCAACAGCAGCCAGCAGCAAGTCCCAGTCACCAGAATCCGGGTACACCTCTGTTTGCTCTCTGTGGCCAGGCTCAGGCAGGACGGGCCCTTCGCTGCCCCGCAGAGCCAGCTCCTCCACACTGCTGGGGGCTAGGAACTGCAGGAGAGGGGATACTGGGTTACGACAGCACCCACAGCTCCTTCTCCTCCAAAGAAAAGCTATTCCCAAAGCTGAGAGACCCACAGGTCCCCCCTGACACCACCCCATGCACTGGGACACCATCCAACCCATGCAACCCCTCATGGCCCAAGGTGCCCCCAGCAGAGCAGTGACACACAGTGCTTCGCCACTCACATCGTCAAATACAGTCCTGGCAGGAGAGCTGCGGGGAATGATGGTTTCTGTCGCCTTCCTCAGGTTCTCAGGGAAAGCTCTGAGCATGGTGGTGTGCACCACGGGAGGCAGCTCATGGTGCCCTGGTGGGATAAAGGAGAGCTGAGAGCTGTAGCTACACAGCAAGGCAGCTCCCACCACTGTGTGCAGCCCCGCACCTATCAATAGCCACTGGTTGTGCAGTGCGGTGATGCTGCCATGTGGGTACTTGACATCGGTGCTGGGAGTGATCTCACACTCTCCTGACTCTCTCATGGTCACGTCATCTGTGGTGGGGCCATCAATCCTGGCCAGTGTGATGCCCTGTGGCTGCAAGACCGGGCAATGGGGATGAGGTGCACACGCAGCTCGGCACAGGCATTCAGATACTCACCACCAGTGCTACACTGCCGTGCACCAGGGAGGTCAGGGCATAGAAGCTGGCTGCGTGCTTCCCCACGTACAGCGCTGGCCTGCAATGCGGGTGCAGCATCAGCTCAGTGGGACAGGCAGGCATGATCACCCCAGTGCCACCACTTGCCACTGCTGTGACCCGCTGGCATCCCGCGTTCCTCGAGATGGTGGCAACTATGACAGTGCCTCACTCAAACTAAGCCACCACCCGGAGCTGCCCCAGCAGGACCCCACGCCGCGTCACCTACAGCAGCTGGGTCTTGGTGGCTGTGAAGTCCTTCATGCTCTGGTGGCCCCAGCGGGCGAGGTGGATGTCCTGCGAGTGGAAGGTCAGGTAGCGCAGTGTCTCCATGGCCAGGTTGAGGTGGGGGATGCGCCGCAGGCTGTCCTGGTGCCACACGTAGATGCCGACCACGGGTGAGCCATAATTCTGTGCCCACAGCACCTCACCGCTCTCCTTGTCCAGCGTCACCACCAGCCCGTCCCCGCTGGAGGCAAAGTGAGACATTTCTGGATGGACACAAAGGGGGAGGCAATGTAGAGGTGCTGCCTGTGTGGCTGCATCCCCCTGCCTGTGCCAGCCATGCACGGTGGGCTCGGGTGACCCAATGCATCCCAAGCTCCACAAGTGTCCTGCAAGGCACAGCAATGGGCTGAGGGAACTGTCTTTGCCAGAGAAACACATGCTGCAGCAGCACCATGGCACAGCCAGTGTGGGCAGGGCCAGGGACACTCACTGTAGGGGTAGGACTCCTCGTAGAGCGGTGCCGAGTAGTCAGAGTAGGTGGCATTCCAGCGCAGCTCCCTCGTCTTGGTGTCATACATGGTGATGACGTACTCTGGGGTGAGAGCAGAGCACACAGTCACTGTGTGCGATGGGGACGATGCCTTGAATGTGGAGGGGAAATACTGACACCCCTGGAGCTGCCAGCATGAAGTCAGTGCCAGCTCCAGCCCCAGCACACTGGTAGCACTGAGCCCAACATCACAGCGCACTGCTGGAGAAAACCAGACTCTCCACTCTTTTGCCACTTCCAAAGGGACAGCAGAGCCTGCTGCTGGCAGCAGTCACACAGATCACTCCGGATGGCAGCAGTCCCTATGGAGGCAGTGGGACAGCCCAGTACCCCTTGGAACCCGCAGGGTGAGCGGAGGGGAGGACAGCCTTACGGGTGCGGCCGATGTAGAGCAGTGGGCTGGAGGGGCACACCCCATCCCAGGCCTCTGTTGAGAGCGTGGTCTGCTTCTCCCCTGACTTGGGGTCCACGATGAACCAGGTGTCCTGCTTCTTCCCTGCCAATGAGAGCACACTTTGCCCTATAGCTCTGCAGCGCTGCTCTCCCACTCAGCAGCTGCCTCTTCCCCACCTCTCCCAGCCCACAAACACGCAACCACGAACCTCCCCCACTCCCTCCCTGCAGTTCCACACTCGCACATCAGGCGCTTTTCCCAGCAGCAGTGCTGCTCAAGCTCCCGTACCTGTGTAGAGCACCCCGTCCGAGCTGCGGCACGGTGATGACTGGACCAGCTCTGGGATGGTGAATGGCAACTTCTGCAACACAAAGACCATGTGGCCTCAATGCCACAGCCAGCCCGAGTGCAACCTCCCTGCACCCAGAGCTGGGCCAGGATGCTCCCAGAAAGCACCGCCCAGCACAGCTGTGCCATCCCACACCACCCAACCAATTCATCATGGAGTCAAGGACCAGCAGCTGCCACAGCCCAGGGAAGCAGAGGGGACAGGTTGGCCACAGCCCCCCACTGACCATCAGGCCTTCTTTTTTCTTTCCTCCCAGGATGTATAGACTGCCATCATTGGGGTCTGGCAGAAACGCTGGTCTGAAAAGTGGGAGAACAACATGTGAGCTGCACCCAACCTCCGGGAACACATTAATGGCTGAGCAGGAGATGCAGTAAGGAAACTCCTCCAGCAGTGGTCCTGGATGGTTCCTTCCTGTCCCGTGCCAGCACAAGTAGCTCCCTGCTGTCCCCAGGTCCCCTGCAGCTTGAAGGGGACTCAGGGATTTCCTGATTTCTCTCCCATGCTTTTGTGCATGGTGGTACTGGTCTGCCATAGCTATTGCTCATCATTGTGCATGAAGTGTTTGCACAAAGGTGGGCATGGTGACTTTCTCTAAGTCTGCAAATGGGTTGCTTATCAGGGCAGCCCCATCTGTCAGCAACCCTGAATGCCTCCTGCAGGGCTGGAAGTAACAGCCTGTCTGGCAGGACAGCAATACTCACTCTGCGACATAGACCGGCACCTGCAGAATGGGATCTGAAAAAGAGAGCGAAACACCACGTCAGCAGCCTCGCCCCTCACAGGGGACAGCGTGGCAGTGTTTACACACAGCCATGTGCTGGCATGCTCAGGGCAGACCTATTTGCATGTCAGACCCAGAATAGTCACAGCCAGCAACACAGCCAATGCTCTCTGCCAGCAGCCATGCAGGGACAGAGCTGTGCCCGGCAGCCCTGGGGTGTGCACAGAGCTGTGGGTGAACCCTGGGCTGCCACTCACCATCCTTCAGGGTCCACCTGACATCACCAGTGCTCTTACTGACAGCATGGAGGTTTCCATCTAGCGTTGATATGAAGAGCAGAGTTTCTGGGACAGTCACAGCACTATCTTTGAGGCACTGTGGGCAGAAATGGAGGCCTCAGGGCACGGATGGACTGAGGATGAGCCTGGTGCTGTGCCACCCGACAGCATTGTGCCACCTTGTAGAACCTGTGCCATCTAATAGCACTGTGCTGTGTGGATCTCACAGAGCAGCAGGGGAGCAGGCTGCAGGGAAGCAGACCGAGGTCCTCCCTGCTCCCAGGTCAGGAAAACCTTCTGTGCCGAGCACAGCACACCCAGCCATCAAGTCTGCGATATGGAACGGCAGGGGATGACATCTGCTATGAGGTGCTGTGCTTTATGAATGGGTGGCAGAAGTGCCAAACCCCTCGTGCTCTGGGGCACGCTGTGCCTGCAGGGCTGGCTGTGGGGTGACTGTCCTGCTGTCCCCACGGCCCCTCCCGAGGTTGACACATGCAGCCTGGCCACCAGCTCCTTCCAGAAGCAAACTTGTCGGGCCAGTTTTAATGCCAGAAGTGCAACTAATGGTGCAGGCTCTCACAGCCATGCGCTTCAGCTGCCTTTATGATAAAGGACCAATTGCAAACCTACTGCGGAGAAGGGAACTGCTGTTTCCGTGTGCCGTGTCCACATTCACAAGCGCCAGCTCACCCGCCGCGCTCACCCTCTGGCCTCACCCCGTTGGCAAACAGGATGGGGAGCGACGCGGCACAGGAAGCGCGGGGACAGCACCTGCTGCCCGACTGCACACCGACGCTCGGTGCACGGGGCCCCGGCCGCTCATCCCACCGCTGCACCGGCTCTGACCCGCAGCTCACCACGTCCTCGGCCGTGAACCAAGCACAGGGTTCAGCCTGAGGACCCGGCCAAGCTAAAGAGGACCCAGCACAATCCCTGCCCGCGGGGCTGCTGCGTGCCCGTCCGCAGCACACAGCGGCGGTCGCAGCGGGGCCAACTGATGCGTCATCCCTGGGGACTCCCAGAAATCCATCCCGGTGCCGCGGCACTGAGGGCCGTCGGGGAGTCCGGAACCGACACCGCCGCCCCGGCAGAGCCGCAGATGTCACCGCCGCAACCTCCCTCCGCCCTCCGACCTTCCCTCGGCCCTCGCAGCTCCGTCCCTCATTTCTCCCCCTGGCACCCTGCGCTCCCGCACTCGGCCGTCCCACGGGAGCCATCCGCGCACCGCTCAGCGCTTCTCGCAGAACCACGCGTGTCGCCCCGCGCCGCCCCGCTCAGCCCGTCACCCCGTCACCCCGTACCTGCGCGGGCTGCACGCGGAGCAGCGCGAGGAGCAGCAGCAGCTCGGAGAGCAGCGCGGCGGGGCCGCTCATGGCCCGGGCATGCCGGTGGCACAGCGCGGGGCCGGGCGGAGCAGCGCTATCGCCCGAAAGGCGGCGGGGCCGGGCCGGAACCAGGACGCGGTTTCCTCCCCGCCGCCCCCTCCCGGCCCGGGGCGGACGGACGGGGACGGGGCGGGGGGTGGGCGGTCCGGGCAGCGCCTCTGGGAGCTGCGCCGCGCCGTGCTGATATGCTGGGCTGCCCTTCCCGCAGCAGCGCCGGGGATCTGATGCGTTCTCTCCGCAAAGACACGCTGGAGGGGAAGGGGAGCGCCCTCAGATCCCCCCCTCCCGACCTTACAGATTATGACATTGCCCCTTATGATTTGCAGCACGCCTCGATATCGCGCTGAAGGGACGTTACTCCATCTGGCGCACGTATGTTATCATCTCTGATGATCTTTATTGCAGCACTAACGCTGTAAGTTTATCTCATCCCATTCTTCCCCCTCTCCCTGGACGGGGAGGGGGAAGGAAGTTTCTAAAGCCCGTAACGAATACGGGACAGTACATGCTAAGCTTTAAGAGCCAGGGCCATAGGGGCATCTGCTTTTTGGGGGCTGACCCTGCCCATATCAGGATACTGGCTGGGCACACTCACCACGATACGGACATCCTATGAACTAAAACAAGGCTGCAGCCTACGAGTGAACAGGGAGCCAAGGAGGTACTGCCTGTAACCCACCTCCTTTTGTAATTAGCAACGCAAAGCACCGAGCTGAAATAACCCCTCCCAGAGAGCAACACTGATGGCATCAGGATCAGCCCCGGTGCAGGGGCTCCCAGCTGTGACATCCCCAGGCACACAGCAGGCCCCAGTCATGAGCTGCAGTTGGTGTGTGCAGAATGCCCAAAGACTCCAACACAGACAGACTTCATTATCAAACTTTAATTCATAAGACTAATTAATCTTACAGAATAAAACAATAGGATAACCAGTCAAGGTTACACTTAAAAAATCCAGCAGTGCAAATCTAAGACTAAATATGTCATCTCCCGCTCCCCAGAAATAGGCAATAGATTATTTAAAAATACCATTAAACATGGTACTTACATATTCCATTTAAAATAAATCTGCAGTGGACACAAACATCGAAGATCTTTTTGTTTTTAAAACAAGAAATGAAAGAATTGCTCAGAACATGGATAAGACATCGTGAACTTTCATGAGTGCAGAGAGCAAATCCGTGGCTGAAGGCAACAGGGGAACATGGCACAGAATGAAAATAGTTTGATTGGGAAATAATGTTACAGAGGGAAAGAGAAGGGAGGCCTGAAAGCAAACTTTGCTACATGGGGTTGGCACAGTGCTGGGAGGGAACCGCTGTGCTGGAGGGGCATGGGCAGCCACAGCGCATGGACAGCGGGCACAGAGCATTGGGGCTGACATGGCACTGTGTGTGTGTGTGTGTGTGTGTGTGTGTGCGTGCGCCAGATGTGAGCACTGCGTGTGAACAGCTCATCTGGGTCCCAGAACTCATCTCCCTTTTTCTCTTTTGTGATTTTAGTTACCTGTTTCTCATTAGACTCTGTCACTAACAGAAATTAATGATTTATTTTAAACTTGATATGAAAAATGTGTAATTAATACAGCGTTTTCATGCAGGACACATTCTATGATCGGACCCAAACAAAGTTTAAATGATATCTTTTAAAAACCCATATGAAAAATGAACCCAGGAATCGCTTGTGCCTGGGATGCAAAGTGGCTGCAGAAGGAATGCTGTGCTCTGAACAAGGAGAGGAAAGGGACCCTGGCAGCAGGCAGGCGATGTGGGAACAGCAATGGGGGAGCTGGAGCACCCCGAGTTGCAAACAGACTGCAGCAGGGCTGCTGGGGGGGACAGGGCAGCAGTGGGGTGGAGACTGCAGCTGCCACTACACATTTGTGTTCTGGTTGCTTCCACCACTGAGCAGTAAACCTGACACAGCTGGTACGGTTTCCTAAGGAACCCCCAAAAACAGCCCGTGGGGAATGACAGCTGTACACAAACAGGGAAACGATCTCCATAGAAAGGCATCAAATTGTTGTTTAAGTGAAGTAATTAAGCTTTTGCATAGGAATCACTGCAGCTATTACCAGAAACACCCTATGGAAGAATACACATTGGATCTCAAAGCAATCTTCATCAGCCAACTGAAAGCACTGCTTACACCTTCACATCACATCTGACACCGTGTCTCAGCGGGGACCAAAGCTGCCTCCTGCACAGCACTGCTCCGTGCCCACCAGCCCTGGGGAGCACCACAGCTCTCAGAGCCAACCCTGAGGAGCCTGGCACACAGCTCCGGTCAGATGGGCTGCAGCACAGCAGGACTAAACATACAGCATGTTCTCTTGGATGTTAATGATCAATGACAATAACTGCCTCGGAGAAACGGGCACACAGCAGAAGATACAGAGCTCCACATCCTTCCAAAAGAGAGAGGATCTTAAAAGAGATGCTGCTAAGTTCAGTAGGAATATTGGCTTCAAAGAACTCCTGAGAAACCCGCTGTTAACGACCCAACAAACACCAATTAAAGCATTTCCAGTAAGCATCACTTTCCTGTATTTTAAGTTAAATTTTGCACATAGAATAAAAGAAATTCAAGTCTTCAAATCAAATTTAAATAGAAAAGAAGCACCTAAACAGGACCACTTTTGATCATCTTTGTTTATAATTTTTTCTTCTTCATCTCTAAAGCTGCTTTGTAACCCCAACATTCATACTCAGTTTGAGACAAGTTGCTGTCCCCAGTACAGGGTGGGAGAGGCTGGGAAGGTGCAGGGAAGACACACTGCTGCTCTTGGAGCCCTCTGGCCCTGGCAGTGGGCACTGCCCACGGTGCCATGTGTACTCACCATGATCCTGCACCAAACCCAGATCTCACAGCACCTCCGGGAGGACCTGAGCCACAGACAAGTCTTATGGGCAAGCCAGGGAAAGAACAGGGGAGGAAATAGAGTGTGAATGGATGCAGAGAGCTCCAAGCAAGCCAGGCAGCAAGTGGAGCTGACAGCCAGAACAAAAGGGACAGATGAATGCAAAGGTGAACCCAGGGGACAGAAGACACCAGCATCATTAATTACCCTCATACACCAGCTATAACAAATGATGGAGTGCTGCAGCACATACACCTTCCACCAGGGACTGAAAGTTAAAATTAAAGCTTTAACACCCGCACTGGCAATCAGAAAGTAAGAGTGACAGAAGAACTGCTACCTCCAACCCACTGCAAGAGCCCCTGCCTGCAGCCCCCAGGGCTCCTGCATTGCTGCAGCACCACAGGCAGAGACCTCACACTATGGGAGTAACCAGAACATTACTAGTTTCTATCTTGGATATGGAACACCTTTACAATTCGTATTGCATCAATGCTCTAACTGAAAGGACAAAACAAAAGCTGCTTACATTGCTATCAAGAGCCTACAGGTAAATAAGCACCCTTAACACATACCATGAAGTGAACACTTTCCCAAGTCTCTCGGATAAAACAAAATAAATACTCATTTAGGAGTTTGCACCTGCTGAGTTTCAACTGGGCTATTTCAAGGCAAGTGAAAAATGGATATGGAATATAGTCAGTTCAGCTGTTCCTAAAAGGATATTTCTAAGCAAGTTTCACAAAATGCTGAGCTATTTGGATTGAGGAATATTAAGCTTACAGGGTTAAAACAACCAAAACCAAACAGCGATCTGTTAGCTGCAGATTTAACACACAGCCAGACGGACTCAGTCTGACCGCACATACAATCTGGTAGGGGTGTGCACCTTGTCAGGACTGGAAGGTCCTTGCAGAAAACCTGAGATAAATGGCACGTTAATTGCTGAGATGACACTGAATACCACAAACCAATGGCACAGAACGGTATTTCAGACAGAACTGGATGCAAGAACTTACTGTAAGAACTTACTGTAAACTTGAGCCAAAGAAAAGCTGGAAGGTAACTGTAATTTCAGACGGTCAGTTGCTGGACAGATCCCCCTGGTCTGGCAGGGTTCACTGCAGAAGATACCCATATGCTTTCAGATTTGGATCACAAAAGGCTACTGCAGTTATTTACGATGCAAAACGGCATCAGAACTTCCCTCTCCCACCTCTGTCCTCCTCCCCAACACAAACAGGGGCAGGAAGGCCCATTCGGTTCGCCTCCTTTGCAAGACCTGAATTACTGCTTCAGCACACTCACAGCAGCACGGTTACAGAGCTCAGCCCAGAGCTTTCTGTAGGTTTGTTTTCCAGTCAGACAGGTGAGCATCGTCACAACAGCTGCAATGTGACTCAGGGCTGCAGTGTGCACAGAGCTCCAAAACGCAGCACTCCGGGCACAAGTGGAGCAGGGAGGGAAACAACGGCGGCACAAAGCAGAACAGTGAGCAGCACCGGGTCACAGTGCTTACAGAACATCCACAGTGGTGTTCCTCTGCTCCAAACATGCCACGGAGTACCAACCCACAGCTTCCAGCACTGGGAGAGAGGGGGAAATTAAAAACAAAAAAAAAAACAAAAAAAAAAAGGGAGGGCATCTTCAGGTTTAAAAACAAAGAAATGCAGAGTTTTGCCACCAAAGATTCAAACCCGAAAGAAAAGGGCCAGCAGAATATGGCTTGCTGAACATCCATTTTGCATACTGTTACACTGCTTCAAGTTTATTTCTAAAAATAAACTGGTTCTGAAATTCTCAGTCACAACCAAGTCACTAAATTAAGTCTAATGTTCGTAACTGAAAGATTATGAAAATAGTTGTTTTTGTTCAAACCATGTAAAAAAAGCCTCAATAATACATTGTAATAGCTTCTTTTTAAAACTAAATTGGAAGATCAACTCTCAGCAGATTTAAGTGTATTACACACAATATTTTGTGAATTAGAATTTATTGATTTCCATTGCATTTTGCTTTAAATACGGTTGAAGCTGACTGCAGAAAAGGGATGGTGAAAATTTTAAGTTAAAAGTAAACTAATGGTGAAAGAACATCACCTCTGGCTTCCATCAATGCCTCTTTTATCATATTTTATTAATAAGTTCCAGGACTGTCACATCCAGGCATGCTGGAGGCCTCTCCCAGCAGTGTCCTTAGCTTTGTGTCATTTTCCTGTGCCAGAGGTGAGCGTGCTTTCAAAAATACTGCCATTTTCCCAGCACCGTGTCTTTGATTGCATCAACATATTGATTTGGTACCCAATAGACCCAGTAGTAAGACGCTTCTGTTGGGCCCAGCTGAAATGCCTGCAAAGTTAAGAACAACAACATTTACAAATGGGAAACAGAACAGCTGATAGCAGACAGAGCGGACGCACGTTTATCCTCTGCAAAATCACACAAGCCTGCTACACCACGGCCTCCTCCAAAAGCCTCTGTGCACTATATGCATTTCATACGAAATTAAAGGAAACATCCCTCTGTGAAACAACTGCAAAGTACCCGTGACAGCGATGAGCTCTCTCCTTTTAAGATACTCTCGCTGCAACAAAATCTCTCAGCCAGTTTCAAGGACGTGAGGAATTTACTCTGGAAGACAGAATGTACTGTGTGACCCAAAGATAAGTCTCTACAAAAACTACTGGAATGCAGAATGCGCAGAGCTAGGAAGCTGAGCAGGAACTAATTAGGCAATGATCATGTTTTAATTGGTGAAATCTCACAGATTAAAATAGATTTAGATAATGTCCTGTTCTCTAGTTCTGTCAGCAGGCAGAGGAGAGGACGAGCACCATAGCATGCCAACAACCTCCACCCTTGTCTCAGAATCATTATTGTATCATCCAGAAGAGGACGTTTTCTTTTATCAGTGATCAAAAACCAAACATTTGAGCAAAGACTCAACAGCTCCCTCCTACAGACAGTAGTTTTAAGGTACAGCATTTCTTCCCCTAAAGAAAGGGCACAGACTCATATAAGGAACTTACTTCAGCATTAGAAGTTACTTATTGTGCTCCATAAAGCAAAACCTCAAAAGAAACCAGAGATTAAAAGAAACAGACAAAAAAAGTCCAGCAGAATCAGCACTGCTCTCCTTTTAACTGTGTTACTTTCCTGTACCCAATAGCAGTTTTTCAGAAAATCCCATGGGGAAAAATATTACAGAATCAAATCACTTCACTTTTAAACCTCCACCAAGGCCTGTTTATACAAACAAAATACAGTAGAAAGCAGAAATTAAACTAGATAAAGAAAAGTCTCTCTAATACTAAGAAATCCTGAGTTAAGCTGTTACAGCAGTAAAAAAAAAAAAAAAAAAGTGTTGTCAAAAGACAGAGGATACTAATTTGCACTGACACTTGTGAAACCAGCCCAAATTTCCACAGAGTAGCAGACACTCAGTGTGCCAGCCCAAATATTTACATTGTGTTAGCAGACAATGTTGACATTTTGACATTCCACAACACACCAAGCTGGTACTGCTTTCCGTTTCAGCATTACTCTATTCTGATAGGTTTACTTCTGCATATTCTGTAACTGGAATGATATTATTGAAGTGGAGATGTTACTTACCATCATGTGATAATCCTCATGTCCTTCAATAGGTTCACTCACCACATTTTTAATGGATGCCATGGGTAACTTTTCTGTTCTCTCTACATCAAAATTGATCAAAGCATTATTTCTGACGTATGAGGAAGCAGAATGTCATGCTAACTTCAAACACCACCTCCATTACTTCCAAAGACTCCACTCTTACCAGCACAGCGCTCATGGTGAGAGCCAGGCCAGGGGAGAGCATTCAGGACTGACTATCAAGGATTATACAGAACTATGAGGCTGAAGACAGCTGAGCAAAGTGAGGCTGGCTAACCCTCAGCTAGCCCCAGCTTCACCCTGAGAAAATGCTCCATGGTGCTTTATGAGCACAGGCAAAGAAACATTTATGGGTAAACACAGAAAGAAACAGCAAGAAGATGGCTACAATTCCTGCAGCCTGATGCCAGCAGCAGTAACCACCAACAAGCACAAAGAACATCACTAGTGGCAGATTTCTCTCTTATGTCCCTACTCCTTTCTGAGGACTTAACTCCCAGGGAAATAAACACTGTGATGTAAAGACAAAAGAATCAATTTCAGTTTTCCAGGACTGACAAATGAAAAAACCACGTTAACAGCCAGTTGTGTTCATCCTAGCCCTGATGTGTAGTATGTGCCACACATTTCTCAGAGCAGGAAGGAGTTCTTCCCCTAACAACAGCCAGCAATTACAGCCAGTCCCTGAAGGAAGTAAGCTGCTGCTAATTTTGGGAAGTAGGGAAACAGGTTATATTAAAGACAGTCAATTACATGAAGAATCAAGTTTCAAAGCTTAAGAAGCACTAATCTACAGCACTTCAGAAATACTGAACTTGAAACTGATGTACAAGGTAAGGGAAGAGTATTGATTACCTAAACATGCATTTTGAATACATCATCAATGCCAAAAAAACCCAGTTGCCCAACCTGTAGAAGGGAAGATACATAATCTCTGTAACTTAGCCTAAGAGATGCTATTCCAATGGGTACCCATGGAGTTTTTAAAGCCAGAAAGTTTTCACAGTCAAGTTTGTTGTAGGTAGGAAAGGAGATTTCTGCTTACTTTGGAAATAATGTAGCAGCTGAATGTGTCATCCAAAGCTAATACTACATCCAATTAGGTTACTTTACTGGCACAGTAAGCAAGCCCTTATATTCATTACAATATTGTCCATCCCAGTCAAACTAAAAATGCACAGCTTCCTTTGGAGGCAGGGGATTCTCTGAGATACTCAGTGCTGCATGCTATCACCACAGCACTTTCAGCTCCTCCTGGCACCAGTCGAGACAGTAAACTGATTCCTCTGCACAGCAACACATGCTGTAGTTCCTGCAGTTGCACATCACTGAAACAAGACACCCCTCTAATTTTTGTTGGAAGGACAGATAACGACAAAGATGCCAACACTCCTACTCTTATTCCCAGTTCTATGAATCTTCAGAGTCTCAGCCAAGTCATCGGGCCTCTATGAGATGCTGGCATTGAACCAATGTTTATGAAGTGCTTTTGAGATACATGAGAAATGCCAAATATTGTAATTCACGTTTGCAGCTATGAATAGCAGACTGGAACACACATCTACTGGCACCACTGAGCTCAAGTTTTTCAAGAACAGAAATAACGTATCAACTAATGTCCAACAATCTGAGAGAATGGCATTTGAGAAACAGCAGCAGAATTTAGTTTTGAAGTAAGGAGATAATATTATCTCCTAAACACGATTCAGTCACGCCAGAAGATATTTCTCATTCCCACAATTTACTTATACTCCAATTACCAATTAACCACCTCAGAGTTTTAGCATTTCTCACCTTTTGTACCAATCCATAGCTGGTCTTGCTCGAGCTTAAAGGTCAATCTTACTTTCCCCCCTGATTTGTTGTACATGCCAGATAATGGCACAGCTGGTAGGTGCTCCTATAACAAAGGCAACGTGGTAAGTCACAGGGAAAGAGGAACAGTAAAAGCTGCATCCTCTTACTTTCTGAAGCATAAGGACGATCCAATTTAGCAGTTTTCTTCCCAAACAGAAAGGAAAGCTAAAACCAGCACAGTTGGTCTCAAGCCACAAAAAACAAAACAAGAAAAAACCCGCCTCTTCTCTGATTGTGACAATGGCCCAGGTACCCACTTACCTACCTGAACACCTTTAATGGAAGGCATCACATCGTCAGGTTTTCCTTTATCCAATACTTTTCTGTGTTGCTACAATGTAAAAACAGAAATGAGGATTTACAGAAACACAGCAGAGTTTCTCAATTTACTTCCAACACACCCTGAATCCAACAGATCCCAATAGCACTAGGAGACAGTTAAAGACTATCCATAGTCATTTATCACGCGGGAAACAGTTAATTTTCAAAGTTAACCGAGCACTCCCTATAATAGCCTGAATAAATTACAGAGATGAATAAAATCCCAATATAATGTGAAGGGTAACATCCTTTGTAGGATGCACAAATACATAAATATATACAGATAAAAAGAATACAAGTTTCACTTTGAAAAGTACATGCTGAATCACATGGTTGGCACTGGGCAAGACAGTTTTAACAGTCAGGGGTTATATTCAGTGAATGGTAGAAAGTCCTCTAGATCTGACAGTGCAGCATACCGCAACACAGCACCAAACAGGAAGATTAGAGCAGTAGTAACCAAGAAAACCATGCTCAGAGCTCATAAGTTGCTGAGTACCTTTAAGCAATGATGGAACTTACAGTGAACGTGAACTATGATAAATTATAGAAAAACAAAAGCATGTCTCATAAAGGTTGCAGATCAACGGTGTACATTTTAAGTTTTTAATCTAGTTTATCTGAGGGAAGTTGCTGACACCCTGAGCTGAAGATCCTCCTCCAGCCCACATTACTGCGGTGCAGCCACAGAACGGCGCTGTGGGAGGGAGTCCCAGGTGTGAGGGGGATGCTCAGCAGCCACGCTGCCTTCAGCACGGAGGGAACAGTCCCCACACCCATTTTAAAGACAGTTTTTAGAAATCCAATTATTTTACACCAACAAAAACTAGTTAGCTGTGAGATATAATTAACATTAGCTTTGCTTATGCTAACAACATAAAACACTTCTGCTGCTTACAGCCCCAGGGGGACCACACAGCCCCGCCAGGCCCCTCCACAACCAAGGGGCACGCAGCACGGCACAAGCAGCACAAGGTCCCACCCACCCCGTCCCCAAAGGACCCCCGCACCTTCTGCCTGCAGAGCGGCTCCTTCTTGCTCTCCTCCACCTTCCCCTCTTGCTGCGCCGCATCCTTGGGCGTGTTGACGGCCAGCACGTCGTTGATGGTGGAGCCCACCACCATGATCTTGGCACCGTTGGTGACTTTGATCTCTCGCAGCGTCTTCTCCTCGGGCAGCAGCCCCTTGAACATCACCTTCTGCATGGCGGGCGGTAAGCCTGGGGGGAACGGGGAGGGGTCAGGGGGCGGCGGCCGGGACGGGGCCTGGGGGCCGCCCCACGCACCTGTCAGCGAGTGGATCTTCTGCTTCAGGTCGGCACCCGTGCTGTCCAGGCAGAACTTCACGTCGTACTTGTTCTTGTTCCAAATCACCCGCAGCTCCACCAGCTCCTGCCCGCTCTCCGCGTCGCTGCCGTTGCTGACGGCGCCCGGCGGCTCGGTCCGGCATCCATCGCCCCGCGGAGAGCCGCCCTCCCCGCCGCAGCCCGACGCCTCGGCCTCCATGCCCGGCTCCGCGGCACCTGCGGGGAGCGGAGAGGAAGAGCCCGGCCCCGGGGAGCCGCCCAGCCCCGGCCCTCAGCGTTCCGCCTACCGCGGCCGGCCCCGCCCCGCGCCGCGCCGGCCCCGCCCCGCCGGCCCCGGCCCCGCGTCGTCCCGGGCCGCCCGCTCCTACCTTCGGCGGCGGCGGAGGCGGCGGCGGCCATGATGATTGTGTACAATCTGCCGCGGGGGGCGCCGGGAAACGCCGCCGCTGCGCGCTGGGCCGCGCCGGCCCCCGTAGCCCCGCCCACTGTCCCGCCCGCCAATCGCTGCTCCGCCCTCGGCCCCGCCCACCAATCGGATCTCCTCCTTCAATCCCGCCCCCGGGCAGCGGTCGCCAGGCGGTAAGGGCACCGCCCCCGGACGCGAAGCTCCGCCCCCCGGCGCCGGCGGGCGCGGGGATTGGCTGCGCACGGGGATTGGCTGCGCGCAGGGATTGGCTGCGCGCAGGGATTGGCTGCGCGCGGGGATTGGCTGAGCGCGGCGGGCGGAAGCGGCGTGGCGGCATGGCGCGAGTGCTCGGGGAGGTGTGCGGTGCGGCTGTGTCGGGGCCGCGGGTGCGGTTCGGGCCCAGTCCTACAGGTAACGGTCTCAGCCTGAGGGCGGCCCTGGACCAGCGGCGGGAGCGCTGCTGAGCTGGGGTCGGGGCTGCGGGAAGTGCCTTGTTCGCTTTCTCTCCTGTCACTGATGCTCTTCCGTGCCTTGCACACGGTTCCAGGTTTCCTGCACCTGGGCGGCCTCCGCACCGCGCTGTACAATTACATCTTTGCCAAACAGCAGCGAGGGACCTTCGTACTGAGAGTGGAGGACACTGACCAAGGCCGGGTGGTGCCCGGGGCTGCCGACAGCATAGAGGACATGCTGCACTGGGCAGGTAAGCCCCCAGACAGTAAGTCCAGTGCCGGTGCCACCAGGGCATTTGCCTGGGGATGGGCGGTGACAGAACGAGAGTATTCTACAGGGCAGCAAAGCATGCAATGTTTCAAATGTGATTAGTCTGTTAAAATGTAATGACACAGCTACTGTTTTGGTACCAGGAAGACTTCGTGTTTGGTTTCAAACTAGAAGGGAGGAGGCTTAGGTTGGATATAAGGAAAATGTTGTTTAAAGTAAGGACAGTGAGGAATGGCACAGGGTGCCCAGAGAGGTGGCAGTGCCCCATCCCTGCACGCACCCACAGTCAGGCTGGATGGGGCTCTGAGCACTGATAGAGCTGTGTGTGTCCCTGCTCAGTGCAGAGAGTGGGACGAGATGGCCTTTAGAGGTCCCTTCCAAATCAAACCATTCAATGGTTCTATGATAAGGACATGCTGAGCTGTTTAGGGTTGAGCATCAGGTTGGTCTGCACTGTCTGACACACAGTCTCCCACCTACAGCTGTGGCAAAACACAGCTGTAACGGGGCCTGTGTGTGGGAAACCTCACAGAAAGACCAGAGGCACTCAGAGCTCACTGTACATTAGTATATTCTTTGCGTATGGGTGCTTGCCAGAGGGGATCTGGAGGTGTCTGATTCCATGCTTTTTTTTTTTTTTTTTTTTTGAGTTCCACAACTGAAAGAGAGGGTTTTGGAACCTTTTTTAGGCCTACTGTGTGGCTCTTCCAGGCATTCCCCCTGATGAGAGCCCTCGGCGTGGTGGTCCCTTTGGCCCCTACCAGCAGTCCCTCAGGCTTGACCTCTACAGGGCTGCCAGCGAAGTGCTGCTGGACCGCGGTGCTGCGTACCGCTGCTTCTGCACCCCACAGCGCCTGGAGCTGCTGAGGAAGGAGGCCCTGCGCAACCAGCAGACCCCACGGTAGGAGGGGAGCCTCTTGCTCCCAAATGCAGGGCTAAGTATGTGGCAGCAGGGTTGTCTTCACAACCTTAGGAGCTTAGGAGAGCGATGTGTGAGGATGGAGGGGTTGTGTAGATACGCAGTGGGCAGATCACAGCTAGAAGTCATGAATCCATGTTCTGGGAATGTGAAATGCGTTGCTGGGTTTGGCCAATATTGACTTAACATCTCCATTCTCCTTTCTAAGATATGACAACCGGTGCCGGCACCTGACACCTAAGGAGGTGGCTGAGAAGCTGGCACAGGGCCTGGACTGGGTCGTGCGCTTCCGACTGGAGCGGGGCGTGGAGCCCTTCCAGGACCTGGTCTATGGCTGGAACAAGCACGAGGTGGCGGAGGTGGAGGGTGACCCGGTGATCCTCAAGGGAGATGGCTTCCCCACGTACCACCTGGCCAATGTGGTGGATGACCACCACATGGACATCAGCCACGTCCTGCGTGGGACTGAGTGGCTTACTTCAACATCCAAGCACCTCCTCCTCTACAAAGCCTTCGGCTGGGATCCCCCGCAGTTCGGGCACCTTCCACTGCTTCTGAACAAGGATGGCAGTAAGCTGTCCAAGAGGCAGGGGGACATCTTCCTGGAGCGCTTTGCCCAGGAGGGCTATCTGCCTGAGGCTCTGCTGGACATGATAACCAACTGCGGCTCTGGGTTCGCAGGTAATGAGAGCAGGCTTGGTGCTTGGTAGAAACCCCTTGGGGCTGACTTTAGGGGGAAGGATGGGTTTATTTTAGTATTCTAGAAGATTGACAGTGTTTGAAAGGAAGCGGATGTCAGGCAAGCGGTCTGAGTGGGTCTCTGTCACTGAAATGCCACCACAGCTTCTGCAGAGCTCCTATGCAGGACTGGGTGGTGGGAATCTTTCTGTCTTTATGCAGTTGTTTAAATTGAGTGGTGCTTAATGTGTTCCCACCTGGGACAACCTTCATCTCAGAGGGATTAAACTGTCTGTGAAGTCCTGGGAAAACTTGTGTTCTCTGGTTAATAATTGCAGTGTCATATATTACATCTTTCACATTTCTTGTTTGACCTGAAAGACCATGTGTAGTTGAGTCTACTATTCCTTTTGTTGTTTTGTCTGTGTGAGTATCGCATTAATTTATGTTTCAGAGTCTCTGCTTAGGAGTGAATCCTTCACTGAGCAGGGAAGCCTCCTGGCCACATACTATTTCTGTTGGCTGAGTGATGCAAGGGATGTTTCACCAAGGGGTGAAATAGAGCGAAGCAGAATGTCCCAGGTTTAGTTCCTTGTTATCAGTCTGTTTTACGGAAGGGACAGTTTCCTTGCATGCCTGCCAGAAGTTACCTGTTGTTTGCCAGGGTGTGTCCCTGCTCCTCCTAGCACTGAAAGCAACCTTTCTTGCTGTTCCCTCAGCTGTTCTGCTATACCAGTACTGATCTTGCCTTTACTGATGAAAAGCAGCGACTTCATCTTTCTGCTAGAGAGTGAATGTATGTCATAACCTTGCTGAATTATTTTGTAGAGAAACAGATGGGGAGGACTTTGGAGGAGCTGATCTCGCAGTTTGAAATAGGAAGAATTACAACTCATTCTGCACTACTGGATCTTGAGAAACTCCCAGAATTCAGCAGGTAGAAATATCAGTGGTAGATCTTACACTTAATACTTTGTAGGATGTCTGTCCAAGGTCTGATGTTGCCTTTCCAACTGTGCTAGTTGTAACTGACAAATATGAGGTGGAGATGATTAGACTGAACAAAACCCAGAGCAGTTTCTCTTTGTCCAGGATGCACCTCACTCGTCATATTGAGAATGAAGGCTTACGACAGAAGCTAATTCAAGAGCTGCAGTTGCTGGTGGAGCACGTCTATGGGGATCAACAAGTGGATAAAGAGGTTCTGGAAAAGGAGTATGTGGAGCAAGTCCTCCTGCTGAGAAAAGTATGAGAAGTGATAAAATGGTGTTACCATTTTGTGGAGGGTTGGAGCATGGGCACACGTTGTTCTGTGGGTGAAGACTCAGCTGAATTTGGGGCACTGCTTTGACCTGAGTTTTGCTGACTGCCATCAGTGAGTGGCTGTAACTGCTGGTTCAGATGTGCACACTTACTGCCAAAATACAATGGTGTGGTTGGCTGGCCTGTAGGAATGAGCTTGCTGAATATCTTGGCAATCTTTGCAGGGTTGTGACCTCATTGGCTCTTTGCTGAACTGGCAGAGAGCTCCTTTGGTAGAGGGAAGGTGTGTCCCAGCCATGGAAACACTATTAGTATTGCAGGATCAAGTCAGCTGTGGCTTTGTCTAGATGAGAGTTGATGGCTTCCATGCTGTGCTTTGCCTCATGGTCCAGGATGGGTCGTGCCTGTGGTGCAAAGATCTGTACTAAGCAGAATCCTCGTACTACCAGGCAGTTCACCCATGCTTTTTGCTAATTGGGCAGTGTAAAGATGCTTGTGTTGCTACAGCTCCGTGCTTTGGAATGAAAGTCAAAGCAACTGCTTAGCAGAGATGGATAAAGCTCTTGATGGTTAAACTAATGGCACCTGGGTGTGCAGAGCCCCAGTCTCAGGTCAGTGGCAGAGTGCACGTTGTAAAGGGGATAGGAGATACTGTGGCTTTTCCCAGTGCTAGGAAAGAGTATGAACCTGGCAGTTTCCCAGTCTGCTCCTTGGATACTGCTGTAGGATCTGGGGAATTCCTTGAGGGTAGTAAAGTGCCTCTGTAAGAGCAGGCAGAGACCCTGTCTGTCAGCAGAGGTTTTGCTGTGGGCTGCCCATGTGACTCCCTGTGCATCTCATGAGAGGCAGCAACTGAGTGTGGCGAGCCACTTCCAGGGACAGAGTGAGTCAGCTGCCTGTGCAGGACTGGTACCAAAGCCTTCAGGCTGCTTTTGTATCTCCGTGTGCACCAGGCAGCTACGGGTGTGAAAAACAGCAACTAAAATGTCAGCAGTTCATGTTTTTTCTAAGCAGGCACAAAGCACAAGGTAGCAGTGTGCTGGAACTTCAGCTGTTTGTGAAGCACAGAGAGAAGGATCCTCTTCTCTCCCCAGACTGTCACTGTCACCCCTGGTCTTGTCAGCTTTGCTTTTTTCCCCCAGGGCCACATAAGCCATCTGAAGGACCTGGTGTCGGGCAACTATTCCTACTTGTGGGTTAGGCCCTTGGTGTCCCGAGAGCATCTACAGACTATTTCTGCAGAAGTAGATGAAATAGGAAAACTAGTCCTAGGGTAAGTGTCACCTTGCAGCTCTATACACATCCACCTGATGTCCCCTGGCATTGCTGCTTGGCCACTGTATTCATGTTGGACGTGCTCATGGTTTTTATGTATTTTGCTTCACCTCAGAATGTGCTGCAGTTAATAACTGCCAAGAGGTTCTGTATGTATTTAATTGAAAGACTGTTTACCAGCAGGAAATCTCATGTTAAGGCTCTCAAGCAAGAATTGTCATGTCTGTGCTTTGTAAAGCACTGAGCACAATAAGTTTATGTGCTAACATAGTGCTGATGAAGAAAACCAAGAGCTTTTCTGTGCTGTCTGATCTCCTGTATCTTTGTCTGCTGCAGCATCTGACAGAAGGACAAGGTGGTTTGGTCAGCCTGTGTGTAGACCTATCACAAGTCTGCTGGGTCTCTGGAATGAATGCAGTCTATGCCCAGCAGAATTAATTGCTTCCAAAGCACTCATCCCTGGGGCAATCCTCTGGTTTTCATTTCTTGGCCCCTAGCTAGCAGTCTGCATTTCTCTCCGATCAGAAGCATCACTGGGATGGCAGACTGTCTGTCCAACCTTTGCTAGGTCCTTTCTTCTGTACCAAGGAATTCTGTGGGCCTTTGCCAGCATGTTTCATTGCTGCCTTGCATGTTCCTCTGCTGCTGCATGCCTTGCAGCTGGGAGGGATGCTGTGTCCATCTCTCTTTTCCTGTTCAGATTCTGTGTATATCAGGTGAAAGCTTTTGATGAAAATGAGCCCTGAACACCTCAGAGAGAAGTTGAGGTGGCAATAGCTGCAAAATTAACTATCATTTTCAGCTGTCTGCAAAGCTGATTGCTCCCAGTCATTTGTCACAGCTGAGTAGTAACTGAATCCAGGTGATGGCAATTCAAATTTCAGAATCCTGCCTGTCCTGTGGAGATGATAGTACTGCTGTCTACATATGATGTTGCCAATAATGGCTTCTGTATCTCTAAAAATTGTATTTATTCAGAAATCTGAATTACTCATTTCCTAAAGGCTTATGACAAAGCCAGCAGCTGTTTGGACCATTGAGGAGTTGAACAAAGAACTCAGAAACCTCCAGAAGCAGACCAAAGAAACCAAGTACAGCAGCATGATGAAGCTCCTCCGCCTGGCTCTCAGTGGGCAGCAGGTAAAAAACAATTCTGGTGCTGGGGCCTTCTGGTTTTGTGTGTGTTTTTTAACTAGCTATCTTTCTGTGCTATCAAGATACCAGCATTTGGGCTGGACTTATTAGAAGAATTTATGTCAGTTGCTGTTAGGAGTGAAAGTACTGACATAAAGCAGTTCTGGAAGAAAGGGCTGTTCTGACAATTCCAGAAAGGCATTTTTAAGGCATGGATGTGCCGCTTGCAAGCCTGAAGTTAGCAAAACTTCTGGACCCACTGTAGAGGGCATTTGCAACCTTGTGGGTTTTATGCCAATGAGGATCTTGAGTGCAATGCTCTGCATTTATCTGTTGTACAAAGTTCAAACCCAAGTTTTACAAGAGGCATTCTTCACAGCCTGCTTCTGACTTGAGCTCTGGGGTTGTTGTTTTTGGTTCAGCCTGACTGTTTTACTTCAGGAAGAAAGAGCTAAGTCTTGCTTTGAGATTGCTAACAAAACCCCTGCCCTTGGTCTAACAGCAATCTGATAGCTTGTCACTTCATCACTTCCTGCCTGGTGGTACAGACTTTTGTACTGGAAAGTGTAAGTTTCCATTTGTACAAAGATTTCTTCTGTGCTTTCAGCATGGACCGAGCGTTGCTGAGATGATGGTGACGTTGGGCCCCAGAGAAGTGTGTGGAAGGATACGCAAAGTGCTGTCCAGCTAAAGTGAGACCCACAGCACGGGCAGCCAGCGCTGGGTCCAGGAGGTGTGGATACCACCTGTCAGCATCCCAGAGCCGGATCATCTCTGATCAGATGTGCTGGGCTTTGGGCCATGTGGGTGTCTGTGTGTCTGTACACTCAGCATGAGGCAGTCTGTGGGAGAGGAGCTGAGTACAGAGAGAGGTCTGTCCTCATGCTGTCACCCTGTGGAAATAGACGAGTGTTCCGGCTGGGATCCAGAGACTTCTATCAGCAAGTCAGAGCCCACAGATAAAAAGGCAGTGCTGTGCCAGCTGCCCACCTTGCAGTGCTGGAGGCTGTGAGCAGCTGCTACCTGCCGCTGTGGAGAAAGGACTTTAAACTCGCTGTGCTGTATGCGTGGTTCAGCTGAAATGTGGAACTTTCCCTATTGGAGGGCCGACCTTTAAGTGTTAAATCGCTCTGGTGACAGCTGTCACCAAAACCACCTCTCTGCGTGCTGTCTGTGCGGGGTGGGGGGGGGGGTGGCGGCCGGCGCTGCGAGCAGCGCTTCCTGGGCGGCCCCGGGAGCGGGCGGGGCAGCGGAGCGGGACGCAGCGGGAGCCCATGGCCGGCGCGGAGCGGCTGCAGCGGTGGCTGAGTGAGTGCCGGCGGGGAGGGGGCGCGGGCAGCGCTGCGGCCGCCGTGTGCCCGAGGGTGGGCCGGGAGCTGCCGGGACGGGCGCGGGGGCGGCGGGCCGGGCTGGGAGCGTTCCGCGGCTCCGCGCTGCCGGGGCTGAGCGCTCCGCTCCCACCTCGGGCGCTTCCAGACCGGGCTCGGCGCTGCGTTTTTACGCAGATGTCGGTGATGAGCGCTTCCTGCCCGTCGCTTGTTTTCCATTTCTGCCTTTCACGAAAAGGCCCCGAGCGGAGCGGCCGGTGCTGAGCCGCTCCCCGCCCGTGCCTCGCGATTTCACACCGAAACCTTTTCTTTCCTCCACCGCGTAAGACGAAGCCACCGACCCGGGTGTCCACGAGGAGAACTGGGAATGCATCCAGCAGTTCTGCGCGCAGCTCAACGCGGACGCGGAGGGGTAAGGAGAGCGGCGGCCCTGCCCAGCCCGCAGCGTAGCGCTCGGGTCGGCCCATTGCTCTTCCCCGCAGGGCACCGTTAGCAGCGCTGGGTTCCCTCGGGATCTCGAGCCGCTGGCTGACCCGCTTCTGTTGCTCCCCAGCCCACCGCTGGCAGCGCGGCTGCTGGCGCACAAGATACAGTCGCCCCAGGAGGTGGAAGCTCTCCATGCGCTGACAGTAAGTGCTCTCGACCACGTGCGAGGAGAGGCAGCGATGATTGCCGTCTTGGGATTGGGGTACTAAGGCTGCTGCTGCTTTTTCTTTCTGATATGCCCCCATTTCTTTTTTCCGGGGATGCCTACCCCGCTTTTGGTTACACAATGAATGGAGAAACCGGGGAAACACGGAGGGAGTAAATCCTTTGGCTCCTTTCTGTGGCATTCTGCTGTGGGTCCCGGCTCCAGCTGTCGTGCCTGTGCTATTGCCTCAGAGTCAGCAGCTTCAGAAGTTGTTAAGAAAGGGGAGGACAGCACAGTGATCTTCAGCACCTTTCTTGAGAGGGTTAGATGAAGAAAAGATACTTTTGTGCAACTTCTGTATCTGTCTGCGTGCACGCTGTGCCAGAACGGCCTTAAATGTAACATCGTAGTAACAAAGTCTTTATGAATTCCCTAAGCCGTGTGTGCACAGCTCTGTTTTCTGGTTCCTTTTCTGCAGGTGCTGGAGACATGTGTGAATAACTGCGGTGAGAAATTTCACAATGAAATAGCAAAGTTCCGGTTTCTGAATGAGCTGATTAAAGTGCTGTCCCCAAAGGTGGGTGGCTGTGGCTGCCCAGCACATGGTGAAGGGATGTACTGTATGTTTCAGCCTGGATGGAAAAGCTTAGGATGAATGTCATGGAGAAGTAGAGCAGAATTTCTGTTCTGCACCTCTGAGCGTAAGGAGTGGATGTGAATTTCCCTGTAAAGAAAGTAATAATTGTAACTCCTTCTATCCTCACTGCTTCCTTACGTGGAAAGTAGCCAAGTTGGGGCTGTGCTCATGGAGCAGGATCAGCCTGAATAAAACACAGGGCTGTTTTCATTAAATGAGCTAAAAAGCACCTTTTGGTTTCAGATGTAGTAACCGATCAGAGAGCCTTTGAAATGGTTTCATGTTGATTGTCAAATAATATTAATGACATTAGCACACATGCAATTGCATTGCTTTTATTTGCAGCCAGTGCTGTGCACACTGTTCCATGTATTGCAAGAAACACAGCTGACAGCACTGTGTGTGTGCTGGGAGTCCGTTTGCTGTTTGAGCTCTGCACGCAAGGAATTTGGGGCCAGACCTGTATGCCATATATGGTGCAAAATCTTCAGTTTTGATCTATTTTTCTTTTTTTTTGTTCTTCCTCAGTACTATGGAACGTGGTCTTCAGAAAAAGTCAAGTCCAGAGTGACAGAAATAATATTCAGTTGGACAGTTTGGTTTCCTCAGGAAGTTAAAATCCGGGATGCTTATCAGATGTTGAAGAAACAAGGTTCAGTTCTGTTATTTCAGTTTCCTTCTTAACTTTGAGGTCACATGACTTCAGCCCACACTTCTCAGTCCTCTTTGCTTTTGTGACTCAGCTTTTTCTGTAAGACATTCTGTGTGAGGGAGAAAGGACAAAGGCTGCTTCCAAGGCTGCTGGGCTGCTCAGGGATGCCTGTAACTGTGTAAAGAGATTTACCCAACAATGGTTGTATTGAGCCATTTCAGCCTTGTGGCCACTGATCTCACAGTGCTCACCCCTGGTGGTGTGGTGAAAGGGTACAGAGCAGGTTCTGGAGCTCTTTGCCCTGGGATGCTGTTCTGTGCAATGCTGGGCATGGGTGCACAGCTGGGTGCAGGACCAGCATGCTGCTGAGCATTGTGTTGTGGCAGCTCAGGCACCACTGAACCAATACTGTTGATCATTCTAGGGATTGTGAAAGAAGACCCCAAATTGCCAGAAGACAAAATCTTACCTCCCCCTTCGCCAAGACCTCAGAACTCCATCTTTGACACCGATGAAGAGAAATCCAAAGTAAACCTCAAGGCTTTCCTCCCTGCTCCCACTCTGATTTTTACTGCTGAGAACACATGCAGATATATGCTGTGCTGCTTCGGAGCAATGCTGATGCTCCTGCTGAACAACAAGTGGAGAATTCTGTGATATTTCATCAGAAAGCATTGCTTGGTCAAAAGTGAAACATTTTTACAGAAATAGTTTCTCTTTGCATTTCGGAGGGAAGGCCCCTCTGGGCCCTGCAGCAGTTCTGCTGCCCCATGCTGTGTTACTGCACTGATCTGTGCTGTCCTGGGCTTGGCCATCTTCCCCCATTTTTCTCATGTTCCTGGTGCCAGAAAGTCATTGTTCTCAACTGTCTGCACTGAGCTGCTGACAGTGGGTATCCTTGAGCACTGCTCTGCTGGGGGGTGTACCTGTGGGGTGTACCCAACACGGTGGCTGGAGAATGCTGCTGACTGCTGTCCAATGGTTTCCCCTCACAGCTCCTAGCAAGACTGTTGAAGAGCAGCCATGCTGAGGACCTGCAGGCTGCCAACCGGTTGATCAAGAGCATGATCAAGGAGGTGGGTGTCTGTGGGAGCCATAGCCTCTCAGGACAGAAGGAGGGATGGCAGGGGACCTGGCAGTTCTGTCTGTGACTGTTGGTTCTATATATGACATCCAGAATACTTGCCGCCATCCTGGCATTTAAAGGAAGTACCAGGTGTGGTAATGGGAACTATTCTCTAACATCAGACTCAGATGAACTACGTAGGTTCCTAGGTGGGAAAGAGCTGCACTTGTAGAGAACTGCCTTTCTCCTGTAGGCACTATGTCTGTCTGGTTCTTATTTCCTATCTGAAAGGTCAGCCTGCCTCTGTTTTAAAAAAAAATTCACTGCGGTGATTTTGAGTGCCTTTCTGTGTGGCAGAAGCCATCAATTCCCAGCTCTAATTTTGAAGGCTTCTTTATGACTGTGGTGAAATGCATCCCTGTACACCAGCACAGGCTGCCCAGTGCCCTGAGGAGGGCAGGAGGTGTACTGCCTCCTTTCTCAATACCTGTGTATGGCACAGCACTGATACTGAGGCTTCTTTGTGGAATTTGTGCCATACTTTGTACACAGTGACATATTTATAGGAAGCTGCCCCCCACCAAGGGGGATCCAGAATGACCAAAACAAGCACGTTCTCTGGCTGTATTAGCCAAGTCATCATCTACTTTTATTTCGCTTTTCAAAGGAACAAGAAAAGTCAGCTAAGGTGTCCAGAAGAGCGAATACAATCAGCGAAGTTTCTGAAAATGTTAAACGAATGGATGAATTGCTGGAAGGTTATAAGAGACAGGAATTACCCAAATCTGACCATGAAACGCTCCAGGTAGGTGTTCCTTTTTCCTTCATGAGAGGTTCTTTTGGCTGTGGCTGGGAGGGCCTGGGACAACAGGATTCAATTGGCAGCAAGCTGCACTCCATTTCTGCAAGGGAAGAACATTACCGTGGCAGGAATAACTTCCAGTGTGCTTGGTGAATGACAGTCCCTCTCATCCGAGTAATAAAGTTGGAATGGAATGGTCTCTTGCTGTGCCAATTCTAGTTTCTGTTCAGATCAGCTGCTTTTCTTGTGGTATCTTATGGGGAAGTGATTCTTCCTCCAGCAGTGGAGTAACGCATGGGAATTCCCTTAGCCCAGTCATGGTTAGGTGGGCATGAGGAGGTGTGACTGGGGAAGCTCAAAACTATTGGATCTTTGACCTGTACTCTGGTTACTGTGATTCCCTTTTTCCGGATCAGAGTTCACTGGTCTGCTTCAAAATTACTGACCAGTGAATTTTCGTAATTTTTGTAGGGAAGTGCTTATGTGTGACTGAGAGTTTGGAGTTAGCTTCAGTTGGGAGGGCTGTGGCTGTAGGAGGTGGTAGAGACTACTTTCAGATGGAAAAAAAAAAACCAAAAAAAAAAAACCCAAAAAATCAGCTTCCACTGTGCCTACTCACTTCCAAAATACTGAGAAGAAAGAGAGCCATGATAGGCTTTGTCTTTTCTGAGAGTATTAGAAACTGATGGACATAACACTTTCTTCTGACTACTGTGATTTATCCATTCACTGCTGGATACTTTTTAATTGGAAAATTTGACACTGACTTATCTTACACCTGTATGCATTGAGGAGATGTGATTGCTGAGCAGGTACCAGCATCACCACTTTGTTCCAGTGTCTGTACTTCCAGGTCACTGTGTTATAAGAGTGCAGAGGCAGCACTGATACCCTGGACCAAAGCAGAACATGCAGCTTGCTGTTCCAGAAGTAGCATCACTTACAGGTGGTCACAGGAACATAGGGAAGTTTGAGAGTGTCGAGGATCTTCTGAGCAATGACATGAAATGTTTCTTTCCCCAGAGCCTATTCCAGCGCTGTGAGAAGCTCAGGCCACTGCTTTTCCGCCTGGCCAGTGAGACAGTTGATGATGACGAGGCTTTAGGTAAGAGACAGTGCTGTCCTTGGAACTCTTTGCATTTGTGTTCTTCATTTCCTAAGTGAAATATTCCTTTCCTTGAAGGAATGCTTATGCATTTGCTACCCAAGATTTCTGCTTGGAATGATAAACCGTGTTTGGGAAGTGGCACAAAATTACTCCTCCCCTGAGAAGCTATTAATTTTCACTTGGAGCCCAAAGTTAAATAACAAATCCAGTTTCTTCCATCAAAGGTGGTCTCTCTTCTTTTCCAGCTGAGCTGCTGCAGGCCAACGACAGGCTCACGCAGGTGCTGGGACGGTACAGGCAGACTGTAGGCAGTCAAGAGGACGGTGGGGGAGGATGTTCAGCCAGCAGCTCCTCTGATGCACCAGGTAAAGAATTCCACAGCACTCCATGACAGCTCTGCCCTGCATTTAATGGGTGAGTGGAGTCTGGAAGGGAACTGCTTTTCAGAGGACAGATGTGGGCAAAACCCTTAAGCACATGAAAACTATTACATAGCTATTTTTTTCTACTTGTGGTTGAATGAAAATGTTCCTGGAGCTCTTTGCCTGAGTCCTTTAGCATGTGCCTGTAGCCATGTGTGCACTGCTGCTTTCAGAAGCTTTCTCTTTAACTCTTCCTGCTCTTTCCAAAGCACATCGGACACCCCCGAGGCGCATGAAGAGCTATACACTGATTGACTTCTCTGAGCTGGAGGCCATGGCTCAGTCTCCTGCAGACCAGTTTTCAGACATCACCTCTGCCTCGCGACACAGCAGCACCACCTCTGCTTGTCTGCTGGAGGAGGAGCTGAAGTCATTAGGTTTGTATGTACAATTCAGAACATCATTAGCCTTGTTACTAGGGTTTGCAGTACTTAATAAAGACAGAATTTTGACTTCAGTGCTTATCTTAAAAGAAAGTAGGCCCTTTAGCTAGGGCAAGTTTTTAGGAGTATAGTTGCTTTAATGGTGTTAAAGGCAAACTGCTGTTAGACAATGATGAAAGAATCTGTGGGAAAACAGCTGTTTTCTGTAATTGATCTGTGCCTTTTGGTATCTTTCTTAGATCTCAGTGACTCTCTGGTTTTACAGAAACCGCTGCCTGACCTTGGCTTATCAGAGGTGAGTGATCCTCAGCTACAGCAGTCCATAAGACACAAAGCACAAACATCAGATAGGATTCTTGATCTCCCATCTTTCTCCTGCAGCCTATTCTATCTTTTTTTTTTTTTTTTTACACCCCCTCTACTCTGAAGGGAAACCTGCTGCAGTGCAATGAATATATGGGCTGCAGTTCACAACCAGATTACTCAAATTTATTTCTACTTTAATTAACCTCATGTGAATTAAAAAAAAAAAAAACAAAAACAAAAAAAACCACCACAATTATTTTTAGTGGAACAGGTTTTATTTATTTTCCTGGTGATCTGCAGCGTGAACCAGAAGTACCTCTTTTCCAGGCTGCTGTACACAATGGACATAGTAAAAATGTAAGTGCTTTTGAACCACTGGAACTGGAGGAAAGCTGGGGAGGCAGCTGCTCAGAGAAGACTGAATTTCGGGGCCTCGATCAGCTCTCTCCACCTCCCAGGACCAAGATGTTATCCTTGTAAGCAAGCTCTACACAGTACAGTCTGACTTTGGAGAGGAGAAATACTGTTTTTACAGCAGTGAGGTTTGGAAAAAACCTTTTAGCTACAACTGGGTAATGATGGCAAGCTGTCCATCCGTGCACTGGCTCTTAAAGCAGCAGCTGTGCACCTATTAATTCTAACTCTGAATAATTGTACACCTGGACCTTCACAGGGTCAGAAACTTGGTGGAACAAATCCCATGGCTTAGCAAAAAGGTATTCTTGAGCTAAAGGAACAAAAACATCCAAGTCAGATATCTTTTCTCCAGCTTTTTCTCAGGCTTTGACAAGATAGTTTCCTGGCATTCATTAGAAGCCTAACAGATTTACCATCCACAGGTCTTCAGAGCAGGTGGCCATTATCATAAGCTTATCCAATTTATCCAATCTGCCAGAAGGAGATTGGGCCAAGAAGTGTTTCTGGAGGTTCCCAGCCTTTTGCACTGACTCTGAGCGAGAACTTAGTTTAATCTCATTGACAGAGCTCCAGAGAGCCTGCATAACAAAGTTTCATGACAGTAACAGAAACAAGATTGCCTTATAATGCTGAAACAGCAGTGTCTTCCATACGAAGTAGAGACCATTTTCAAACTTCCTAGGAAATCAGAGTATGCTTGTACTTTGTACCTAAAAGGGATGAGGGATTGGGAACACAGACACGGACTCAGCAGAGGATGGTTTATGCCATGTACTCTCCCCAGTTAATATAAGCTTTCTACATGCTTTTCTTTCCAGGGATTTATCACCAATGAAATTGCCCTTTCCAGATCTTCCAAATAGCTCAATGGCAGATCCTTCATTCTCCAGCCTAGGCTACGAGCTGAAGCCTGCTGCCTCTTTGCATCCAGCTTCCAATGATGCTTCTCTAGCAAACCTTTTTGTCCCTTTAATTTCAATTACACTGAGTAAGTGCAATGATTTCTGTGCCCCAGCTCTGCTTAAAAGAGCTCTTCTGTGATTTTTTGCAGGGGAGCAAGCAAGCCAAAGTAGCTTCATGCTGTGAGGGTCAGCTGGAGAAAACTGGCTCTTCTATGAAGGATTTAATGTATCTGAGAATTTGAGCAAGAGCTAGGAATGATACCATGGAAATGTCCTATTCAGTAGTCAGAAGTTTCATGCCCTGGCTAATCTTTCTAGTGTGCTTCTAAACTCTTTGACTCTGGCATCTTCTGTGAAACTTCAGGCAGTACTTTTTCAGAGGCTTAAGAGATACTTATGGGTCCTAAGGCAAAACTGTCTTCTAACTTCAGTCTCTGAAGTTAAGGATTTAGCAGATTCTGGAAAGGCTGGATGGTGATGGCCAGCTGTGGATTTACCCCTGGTAATAAGAGGCTAAGTCCCATAAGTTGCTGAAGTGTTATATTTTTGCTTTTCCCATTGTATGTTTTGGATTTGTAGCTCATCTCTTTAACTGACAGTTAAAATCTCAGCTGCTAGTCACCTCATATCTCATGACATGTAGATTCCTCTCTGTACTTTGGAGGTGAAATGTAAATCACAGGCCAGCATTGTCCATTGCTTGGCCTATGAGTTTGCTAGAGCAAGTAAAAGTTCGTACGAATTTTTCCTTCTTGCTGTTCTTAGCCTACCTTCATTGTTCTGCCCTCAGAAGAGAAGGGAAATCCATGCTTTGTTTCTTATTTTCCTTTTGTTTCCGGCAGGTAGTGTCTGTCCACTTACAGTGTATGACAGAGATGGCTTCAAAGCTATGCTCCACTTCTCCAGAGACCCAGCTCCTGGCCGACCAGATGTGCTGGTGATGGTTCTCTCCATGCTGAGCACCTCAGCTCAGCCAATAAAGGACATTGTGTTTCAGGCTGCAGTCCCAAAGGTAAGAAGCCTATGATGAATAAAATGGAGTGGGGCTACTCAGAAACGTCTTGAGAAGAAGGTTTGCCATTTCATGCTTAGAATTTTTCTTTGTATATTAAAAATTGCATGGCTCATTTTCCCAAACTACAAGCCAGTTGTATGATAGTACCTGTGGTTCAGGTGCCTCTTTCACAGAGTAGATCCCTGACCTTAAGAAGCAAAGCTCCAAACACGCTGCTTTAACCTCCTGATAAGGTACTCACTGTACCTGTGTACGTACAGCATAGAGTTGCCTATTTAGGAATGTCCTCCTTTAGATGGAGGCTGACTCTTCTACCAAACTGCGGAGCTGCTTACTACTCCCAGCTCTTTTTCAGCGTGGACCAAAAGATTTCCTTTTGCTTTCTCTTTCAGACCATGAAAATAAAGTTGCAACCAGCATCGGGTTCTGAGCTCCCAGCCTTCAGCCCGCTGCTTCCCCCAGCAGTGGTGTCTCAGGTCCTGCTGCTTGCCAATCCACACAAAGTACGTGGCAGTGGTTCTGCAATGGGTCACCGAATGTGGCCATAACGTATTTGTGTGAAGGGCGGTGGTGTCTGCGAGGAGACGTGTGGGAGGGACGCGCTGGGTTGTGATGGAGGTTATTTCTTCCTCTGCAACAGCTTTTCAGGATTGAATGTGCAGTGACTGCAGTGGGGGCTGCACAGTTGTGCTTGTCTGCCTGCTGGGAGCAGCTGTCAGCAACTGATGGCACGACTGCGTGTGTCACCTTTGTTGTGCTGATAAATATTTATGGGCCACAAGAAGAATGTTGGGATTCTTCCCATCACTGAGGGGGGGTGCCCAGGCTTGGATTTCCAAGCATGCTCTGCAGAGACTTGCACGGCTCTTATGTTATCATCTGTGCCCTGCAGAGCCTTCCACAGGGTGATTAAGTGCAGCGGGGCTGCGAGGGATGGGACGGAAGGCGGCTGCAGCTGCGACGTGCCCCTCTCTGCTTTCTTCTCCCCCAGGATCCCATCCGTTTAAAGTACAAGCTGGCGTTCAGGCACGGCGAGCAGCCCGTCAGCGAGGTGGGAGAGGTGACCGGCTTCCCGGGAGCGGAGCCGCGGGGCAGCTGAACGCCGGGACGCCGCGGTTTGCCTCGGGGGAGGAGGGGCGCTCGGCACCGCGCCGGCTCCCGGCCTCGAGCCCCGCCCCGTGCCGCTGTCCGCACGCCGGCCCCGCTCTCGCGGATCCCGCGCCGTGCCGCCTTGCCTCTGCTTCCACACCGGCGTTCCCTCCCGCGTTCCGGGCCGATCTGCCTGCTTTCCGTGCGCGGCGGGGGAGCGGGCCTGGCCTTAAGGCTGAGCGCGCTGCGTGGCTGCATAAAACCAAAGCTGTTGGCGGACCCGGCCTCGTGTTTATTTGTCAGCGCTCCCGAGGCGGAGCGAGCGGACGGCGCCGTGCTGGGGCGGAGCGCCGTGCTGGGCGGGACGGCGGTGCCGCGTCGCGGGGCGGGACGGGACGCGCTGCCTGCTGGGCCCGGTGCGGAACCATGGATATCTCTCGCTTTATGGCCGATGACTTCGAGGTGAAGAGCTGGGTGAACGCGGCCTTCAGGGCCGGACAGCAGGACGCGGCCGGACAGGCGGACGCTCACGCCTCCACCCTGGTGATGAAGCTGCAGGTGTTCATCCAGGAGGTCAACAACGTGGTGGAAGGTGACGGGCGGGCGGCGGGGACGCGGGCGGGCGTGTGCGGGAGGGGTCGGCTCCTTTCGGCTCTCAGCGCCGTGCCCCTGTGCCGTTCCGTCCCGCAGAAGCCAGCCAGCAGGCCCTGCACAGCATGCCCAGGGTGCTGCGAGAGGTGGAGGCCCTGCGGCAGGAGGCGGCCTTCCTGCGGGAGCAGATGGTGCTGGTGAAGGAGGACATCAGGAGGTTTGAGGAGGACACGGCGCAGTCGATGCAGGTGGGCGCCCGCCGCACTGGGTGACTGCAGCAACGCGTGGAGTCCTGCGTTCGTAGAGCTGTTTGTTCTCAGCGGTCCCTTGAGCTGAAGGTGCACGACACGGCTTCTTTTAGTGCTAGAGAAAAGCACCAGCAGCACAGCCTGCGTGTTGTGGAATCGCTTGAGTTGGAAAGGACCTCTGAAGGCCATCTGGTGCCGCTCCGTGCACTGAGCAGGGACGCCCTGCTCCATCAGTGCTCAGAGCCCTGGGCAGCCTGACCATGGCTGTGTGCAGGGATGGGGCGCTGCCTCACCGCTCTCATTGCAAGGCACTTCTTCCTCACATCCAATCTAAATCGTTCCTGTTTTAGTTTGAAACCGTTTCCCCTTATCGCAGCAGACCTTGCTGAGGAATCTGTCCTCTTACAGTTTAGTTACTGAAAGGCTGCTGTCGGGTCTCCCTGGAGCGTTTTTTTTCTCCAGGCTGAACAGCTCTTGCAGCCTGTCCTCATATCCATCTTTTTTCCTATTCTCATGTCTGTCATCATGCACAGCCAAACAGCACAGCTACTGCTATCAGTTGTAACACTGATGGCCCAGGGTTCTCCCTGCTGATAACTGGGTACGCAGCATCAGGCCAAGTGGCTGCAGAAGTATAAATTGAGGGTTTGAGCAAACCTCTGGTTGTTTGGCTTTGGGAAGTTATTTTAATATTGCCAGCTCTTTTAGCCAACTCCTGTCTCCTTGTAACAGCTGTGATCAATTCACCGTTTTAAAATCCAAACTAAAAATAACTCCCATACTATAAGCAGCCATGGCAGTTATCTTTTGTATCAACAGGCAATACTTTTTATTTTTCTTTCTTTTTTTTTTTTTAATTTTCTAGGTCCTGGTAGAGATTGACCGAGTGAAATCTAGAATGCAGTTGGCTGCCGAGTCTCTTCAGGAAGCAGACAAATGGACTACATTAAGTGCAGATATTGAAGAGACCCTTAAAACACAGGTAGAGGCCACAGGGTTATTTTGGTCTTTGGCCCTTCAGGTTTCTAAGAAAACTTTAAAAGCAGATTGTTGAAGTGATTTGAAGATGTCATTAAGAAACAGGCATTAATGCTTTGTAACGTCACAACATTCAGTAAGCTGGTTTTCCTTTCCTGGTGGCAGGATGTATCTGCAATTTCAGCCAAGCTAACAAGTATGCAGAGCAGTTTGGCTATGCTTGTGGATACGCCGGATTACTCTGAGAAGTGTGTGCACCTTGAGGCTCTGAAGAACCGCCTGGAGGCCATGGCCAGCCCACAGATTGTGGCTGCTTTTAACTCTCAGTCTGTAGGTCAGTGAGACTTGATGTCATTTGCTATCGGTGCAGAGTTTTTATTCAAAAAGTAAAATATTTGGGTAAGGAGATGTGTGTCCTAAAGGCCTGTGGCTGCAGGTTGTGTGCTTTTTGTGGTGCAGCTGGTTGCCAGCTCCTCTGAAGGTAATACGTGTCATCAGAGAGCTTGTATTCTCTGACTTCCATAGCTGCAAAGCACTTAAATGACTCTGTGTTTTAGTGCATCTCCTCTCTGGGCCCTTTTTAGAAAAGAAGAAGGGTCTCATTAGTAGTTTCTCTAACCCCATAAGCATTTTCTAGAGAGAACTGTAGTCATTACCCTTGTGGTACAAAACAGACTTGTAAAGAGCTTGAGTTTAAAGGCTTTGTATAAAAGGCTGTGTCCTCAGTCAGTTTTGAGGCTGCTGATTTAGACAGCAATTTGAAGATCAGTGAAAGCAAAATGGATGACTTTATAGGTGTCTTTTAGTTTTGTAGATAGCAGCTTTTTTTCTTCCTGGAAAATAATTTCCTTCTAGGAATTGTTCTGGTTTTATCCATCTTATGCTGGAAGCTTTTGCTTGTTACGACATTAAATCAATTCATCATAAGTCTGCTGCATGTTCTTATGTGAAAGGGGATTTTAGGCAGTTTTGCTCCTGTTTGAGAAGATGAGCAAACAGAAGGTTAAAGTGTGTCCTTCTTCATGGGCCACTGTGCATGTTCACTTAAGAAAAGATTTCTCTTGCTCTGGGGATGTGATCTTTTGTAGGTGTAATGTTTCATCATTACTTAGAGATTGTTAACTGCCTATTTATTTTTTGTTTTGTTTTAATTAGATCAGGCAAAAATGTTTGTGAAGGTCTTCACTGAAATTGATCGAATGCCTCAGCTTCTTGCTTATTATTATAAGTGTCACAAAGTAAGTATTTGGATAATGATGAGGAGAAATGAAAACTTGAATGCTTACTTGGCTTAGGCTGTAGGGGGAGCTGTTACATCGCGTTACCTGTTTTGTTCAAAGAAGACGGAACCTATCTTCAGGTCTCGAACCTCTCCTGGCTCTTAACAACTTTGGTCACTCCTCATGTTTTGCAAGTAATCCTCCGTTGAGGGCTTTGTGTTTCTGTTTTTAAATAGGCATAGGATATGTGCGTTCCGCTTGAGTTATCTCTGGGACTTGTAGTTGTTCTTGCTTTGCTTTTCTTGGAGGTGACAATGTCAGTAATAACTTTATTGCTGCAACCTCCAGCTGCTGACTTCTGTGAACTCTTTTCAGGTAAGATTAAAAGTTGGAATTCCAGACAGTTCTGTAGCCATAACCTGATCCTCAGCAGTTCTCTCATGACTGTGACTTTTGAGGATTAAGTTCAAGGCTAGAGCTTGCCAGGTATTTCAACTATTATGTGGGGGTATCGGTTACAGTCTCATTTTATGAGTCAAATACCAATGTTAATTAAAACTTTGAATCAGCTAAGAAGCCTCCAGCTTCACGCTGAAAGTTGGTTTCTTCTGTGGTGCTGAATTATAGCAGAGCGTTACGTTAAGATCCGGAGAGGAGAGTCGAGGTGGGCATTGTTTTAGCAGAAGAGCTTTGCTTGAGAAGATCTTGGTTTGCAATAACAAAATCAAGATCTCTGAGCTGTTGGTTCTCCTCTCTGAATGGTTCTTGTTACCCCTGCAGGTGCAGCTGGTGGCAGTGTGGCAGGATCTTTGCCAGAGTGACTTAAGCTTGAATCGCCAGCTGACTGAACTGTATGACACACTGCTGGGGACGTGGCACTCACAACTTCAGTGGGCAACACAGGTGCAGTCACTCTGTAATACTGGTGGGAGAGGTGGTGTGGGAGAGGACAAGAGTGACCACGCTCTTCATTCTCATAAAGCTCAGAGTAATTCATCAGTATTCACTCCTTCAGTTGTCCTGTGTGCTGTCAGTGTAAGGCAGGGCTTGCAACTTTTCAGTCTCGTCTAACTTCTGAGACAAGATTTGATTTCTGGTGTCCTACCAACAGCAAGGTTGCTGTGTTATTGACATTAAAGCTGCTCTATCGTTTTCATCTGTATCTTAAGTTAAATCTAATTTGTTGGTGTTGCAAATATGTTCTGCTGCATGACAGCTAAAATGCCCCAGCTGATTTATCCTAGAGGAAACCCTCAAGGTCATACTGGAGCGATTTGTGTCACTTGGAATAAGATACTGGGGGGGCTTCTGCTATCACTCCTTGAAGTTTTTCCTGACAAGAATAATGTGTGATCCCCAAAAGTTGTTGTCTTTCTTCAGTTAAATGAAGAAATGTATTCATATTATCAAGCCTGTAAGAGTTTTTCATCCATGAAGGGTAGGAGATTCTTATCTTTATGTTACAAAGCTTGCTCCCAAGTGCTCAGCCTTGTCCTGCAAAGGAGCTCGGTGTTTTCTTGCAATGTATTTTTTCTGCCTAATGACTTGATTGAATTATGGATCAGGTGTTTTCTTACATGTTAGTAGATATTTTTTTTAAACTGGGGATTGAAAGAGAGAAATGGCACACAGCACAAGGTTTGTGTCATTTACACTGTGTGCTTCTGCTTTCTGAAGAATCGTTGGACTTCTTTCCTGCTTCTTAGTTTCTGTGGTGGCCTTGCTACAGGAGACTGCTGGTGATCCCAGCTTTCAGAGCAACTGAGAGGGAATAGTTGGCAAGAATCTCAGTGAAGGGCTGTAATGCATGTTATATTACTAGAGTTGAGGGTGGTGCATGTAAATAAAAGTTTCCAGCTGACTACAGTCTTACTAGCCTTTTCAGTGCTGACTTCTGCTTATCTGACCACCAATTTGGCTTATAACACAGTACTATTGCTTCACAGCTTACCCACGTGTGTATTTTTTTCCAACACACCTGCATAAACTGAGTGCACTGTTCTCAAACACCATTCTTTGCCAGCTGATTATTCCAGTGACTACAGTGCCTGTGTTCTGCTGAATTCAGTTTTTGACGAACCATTTGCTGCTGCATTCAAAGTGCAGTTTCAATAGTAAAGTACCTGTAGACTTGGCTTTCAGTAACAGCTGGCCTGCATGCTAGGTCAGTGAGATTCTCACTGTGTTAGCAGACCTTCTTTGCTTTTTTACCATTGGTGGGGTTTTGTTCAGTTTGTTTTGGCTGGGATTATGTCATTTGAGGCATCTGCAGTCTGTTAGTTCCCAAAATGCCATCTTCTCCATCTGTATATCACTGTCTGTCGCCAATTGATAGTTCTTTTTAAGCTATGGAAGGAGAATCACTTCAGCCCTATTTTGGGAATACGTTTGATGTTTCTTGCATTTCTGTGAGATTTGGAAAGTTCTTTGGTAGTGTCTGGTAATGTGGGCAGTGACAGTGCCAAATAGCATTCAGTTCTCCTGTGCCTGCTTCTTTCCAGCAGTCCAGTTTCTTGCTGCTTTCTTTTCCAGCTGTTTACTTCCTGGCTTCAGCATCCTCTGTCTGCTGACAGCATTTGCACAACCATGTGCCCCTCTCCTTCAGGAGGAAGGGAGACTGCCTCGGTCGTGCTGAGATATGGTGCTGCTGGTGTGAGGGCAGCTCCTGCTGGTGGGCAACAGCCTGTGTTTGGGGTGAGGAGGGGAGGTACCAGCCTCTCAGCTGACAGAACTCACTTGGTTTGGAGTAGGGCAGTGTGTCAGTGTCTTTGCAGAGACAGTGATGTGCGGTTTGTACACTGAGGCTCTGTCTGGAAGCTGTCTGCTGCTCTCTGCTGCCTGTTGTGTTCCTCTGTGATAATGTGCTTTTGCTAATAGCTTTTCTGTTACTGCAGGTTTTCAAGAAACCCCATGAAATTGTGACTGTGTTGCTGATTCAAACCCTAGGAGCGTTGGTGCCATCCATCCCTGTCTGCCTCAGCACTGCTATGGAGAGAACGGGCCAGGAAACCAAGCTGAGCAAGCTGCTGGAGCTCTATGATGCCACTGTCCACTTTGCAAAAGGGCTGGAAATGGCCATGCTGCCAAACCTCAGTAGGGCTTCTGCACTGAATTTTTATTGCACTGTTATGTCAGCACTTCTGTACATCTCCGTTCTGAGATTTTGTTTAGTTTCACATGGAGGGAGAGATTACATCTTCTATAGGATTTACCACTCACATGGCATTTGTACTTTTGTGTGTGTGTGTGTTATTTGTGTGTGTGTGTGTACAACTCAGGCTAAACATATTGACACGGTACTGAATGAGTTTACTAAAGCAGACCTTTTCTAAGTATGCTTATTGCCTTGGGTAAATAATATTTAGCAGTTTTCCTTTTACAAGCATTAGCATTTCTTCTACCTAGCAGCTGAGGAAATAATCTCTGAGGAAGCTAACCATGGAACCAGTTGTGAAAGACTACAAAGAATTAAAGTTGAGGAGGTTCCTGGAATTAAGTAACACCGTACTAAATAAGTAAATTTCAAATAAGTTTTCTCTTCCATTGGATTTTTAAGTTGTATTGGCAGCTTTTCTATTGATCCTGGATTATGAATTGATGTATTGATAGATCAATCAATAATCTTAGTACTTGATAGTATTTGATAGACCAAGTACTATTTCTGAACTGTTTGCAGCTTATTCTTTAGCACCATCCCTAACGTGTGATTCAACTAACCAACATTTTCCTGACCCTGTGATGTTTGTCACCTCGTTTTGACCGTGATTTGGTGAATAATTCCCACAGACCACAAAGATGCAGTATTTACATAGGTTTATACTTAACTTGAACTGTAGGCTATTTATAATCTTATGTTAATCTGGTAGGGACCCTTCAAGGACTAGGTATGGGAAAATCCTAAAGTGGAGCATTTTTATTACTGTGTTTCCTGTTTTGATTCTTCATAACATTGTCTTGAGCTATTAAAACCCATATTCTTACTTGATCATGTAAATTATGATTACTGGGTAGTTTCAGGGAGTATTACTGTAATTGTGTCTGTTTTTGTTGCCTTCGTGATTGTGTACTCATCAGTCATTTTATATCCTTGGCTTGGCTTAATTTGTGGGTCATAATAGAAGAAATTAAAAAGAAATTGGACAAATGATGTCACATCCTAGAAGATGATAGAATAGGAAGACAGGTGCTGAACTGTTTCCTGAGTGGGTATGTTTGTTTGTTTGCTTAAAAAAAAAAAAAAAAGAGGTTTTGTTCTTTATTACCATTTCTTATGCTGTCTGGTGAGATGTTTGGGAACAAGAAATATCTTAAGAATGGAAAGGCTAATGACTCATCAGGACAGGGTCAAACCAGTTCCTACTTAGTGAGGGGAGGGTTCAGTTATGATTCATAGGATAATTCAAGTTGGAAGGGACCTCAGGAGATGATCTAACCTGACCTCCTGTCAGATCAAGGTCCGCTAGGAGCTCAGGCTGTATTTCGTGTTTTACTCTCTAGTCTGATCTTGAAAGTATCCAGGCATGGAGTCTGCATGAGCTTTGGATAACCCATCCCATTCTTTGGCTGGCTGTAAGGTGTGAAGGCTTTTGCTTATAATCGGAATTCAAACTAGTTCTGGTTTGGTGCTAATTTGAGTTTGGCAAAACTTTGTGGCAACAAACTGGTGTTCGGTTCTGATTCAAGAAGTAATCATTCAAACCAGGCTTTTGTTTGAGTTTGGTGCAGCTCCCTGCTCAGCTGAGAGCCTAAGCTCAAGGTTCCTTGGCTGATGAACATAATGAAGTAGTAGACCTAAGTAAATTGAATTACTGCCAGTTACTTCAAATACAGACCAGACATTCTGATAAATCAGGATTGTACTCTTTTTGAGTTGTGACTGTAACGTGTTTCACCCCTCAGACAACTTCAATACTTTACTGTAAATTGAAATATTTAATAGATTTTTGCCACCCAGGCTGTTTTGGAGCAGTTATTGATTTTCCTGAGGTGCTTGTTCAGACACAACATCTTGGTTTTAAGAAGCAGGCAGTGATGATAATTTTGCTTAAAAATAAAAATCTTTGTAAGTGAGACTTGGAGTTGTTGGGCAACTTTGCAAGCTTACATAGGCAGAGTGATCTGCTTGAACTCATGGATGTTGCTTGAAATAAAGTTCTTAATGGCGCGTTCATTTACTTGTAGACTAAACATCTGATTCTTTGTAGAGGAGCTGAACTTGGTAAAAGTGATGGAACTGGTGGAAGCGGTGTATCATCCATACAAGCCCTTTCAACTCAAGTATGGAGACCTAGAAGAAGAAAATCTGCTCATTCAGATCAGTGCAGTGCCCTTGGTAATGCAGTGTTCTGTGCTCGTCTATGAGGGGAGAGGCTTGAAACTTCTAGTAAATACGAGGGTCTTTGGTAGAGCCACTGCTCTCTTTTCTCCTTTAACTTTTTGGCAGTATTTCCTGTTTGCTGTGTATTTAGTTAGTGTTACATAAATTTTGCTGAGATAACTCCTTTTTTCTGCTCTTTTACCCCTTAACAGGCACCATGTTGATCTGCTAAATATGCTGGAGAAAAACTTCATCAGATATTGCTGCCAATCCAGAGGTGGCTTCAGCTTTTCAACCTTTTTTTGTTTTTATTTAGGAACACTGGGAAGTAATTGACTGTGTCCAGGAACTGAATCATTCAGTCAGCAAACTCTTCATTCTGGCTTCTGGAGCCATTGACAACTGCATTAAACTCACTGATGGACTGGGAGTGTGTGGGCTCCTCAAGGCCCTGAAAGCTCTGTTTGCAAAGTAAGGTGCTGCTAATTACACTGCTGCATGTATCCTAAGGGAGTAGCAAGTGTTTGGCTTGTGGCCAGTGACTTTGTAGTTGATGAAAGGTGGCTGGGTGCTGAAGGTATCTATAGTTTTAATTTGTGTCATTTGATATCCCCTTCTATCACTTAATTCAGACAGTGACTGTTTCTTAGTGGGAAATTCGAGGACCTTGGAAAATGTCCCTCAGCTGTTTTCTGTTCTAGTTGGGCTGAATTTTGCTTTTTAGTAAATGCTTTTGGGAGGGGAAATGTTTCCAAAGACAGAATATAAGAAAAACTAAATTGATGAAAGTAGAGCTTTCTGGGGAAGTAAGCATTTATTGAGACAAGCGACTTTGTATTCACAGACTGTCTGTACATGCAAGACACCCTTGTGAGTGATATTCACCTTAAGTTCTTGCCTTATAATATAATTGACAGCCCATTTAGATGGTATTCCAGTGCTGATTACTTCCTTATTCTTTCTTGATATTGAAAGAGTTGCTCACGAGCTGTTACCTTGCTGTTCTAGGGGGAAGAGGGAAGCGAAGAGCACACTTCTCTGACCTCATCTCCTTTATAGGCAATTACATAGTACTGTGCATGCCATCAGCTTATGGGCATCATTTAGAAAAAGAAAATAAGTCTGAGGGGGAGAAACAAAATGTTCTTTTAAATTTGTTCTCATCTGGGGAGTAGCTGAGAAAACAAATTCATGAGATTGTTGTCACTGTGTTCCTGGAACAAGGGCCAAGTGATGTTGGAGCAGTCTTATAAACTGTCTGCTCCCTCCTAGGAGAGGTGATTAGTGCAGTGATAACAAAAATGTCTTGCTCATGCATCGTCACAAGTGTGAGGAGTTCCTAATAACCCATACGCAGCAAATTGAAGTAGCAAGCACGCAATGTGAGTTTCTCCCTGACTTCTAACGTAGGCTTCAGTGGACAGTGGCTATTCAGGTTTTCACATGCTTGGGCTGAAACAACAGTGTTTCTTCTGAACTCTTGTAATATTTCTGGTTCTTACTTCACTCTTGTAGAGTAGACCACTTACTGTACATCACAGGATCTGCAATAAGTTGCTCTCTGGACTTTCTCACACCAGTACTTGCCTTTTCTCCATTTCTCATTACAGGTACACATCTGACTTTACAAATACATTGCAGTCGATACGAAAGAAATGTAAACTGGATGATATTCCATCAGACTCCCTTTTTCAGGAGGACTGGACTGCATTCCAAAACTCTGTTCGGTAAAAGGAGACTTATTTTTTTTGCCTGTCCCAGAACTGATTTTCTATCAGTTAGAAAGGAATTACGTGGGGTCAGTTTACGCAAGTTCTTAGTGCAGAATGCAGGGCTGTGCCTACTTAACTGCACTACTATTAGTGGCTGGGTTTCAGGTTGCTGCTGGCACAGTAAGGGCTGTGAGACCCCCCCCCACCCCCAGTCTGGGGCAAGACTGCCTGTCATAGCACTTGAAATACCAGCAGCTCTTAGAAATGTTCCCAGTGACGCTGAGCTGGTATTAGCCATGATGACAGTAAATAATGTGTGGATGAGGCTGTCTGACAAAAGTTTGACAGCAGGATGTTAAGCAATGGGTGCAGAGTTGGTAGCCGTGTTAAAAGTTGTCCTCTGAGGACTCTGGTTTGGTTATTTCATTTTTAAAAATGTATTTACGCCTTTGTTAGGTGGGTTCTCCAGGGCTCTGGCATTATCTGCCTAAAATTACAAAATATGTGTTTGTCGTGTTCTTTCCCAGAATAATTACTACCTGTGGTGAGCTCCTTCGTCAGTGTGGAGACTTCGAGCAGCAACTGGCCAACAGGTAAGCATTGCTGAACTGAATACATAAGGTGTCACAATGGATAACAAGACAAAATAAATCCCAGTGTGCTTTTGCTCTGTAGACTGTAGAGGGGGAAAAAAGCCACAGTGATTGTTTTCTCCCCATCTTTTGAAGCATCAGAGGTGGATCAGAAAGTGTTTCACTCAATTCTGTGCTCTGAGACAGTTATAAGAATCCATTTCCTTGGACACATGGATGATGTGTCTTGTTCACCTGGCTGGGTATCAAATGGACTGGATTTTGCTGATGAAGGAATTTTCCACTGGATCACCTTGTCGTTATTCTTATGCCCTCCCCTCCCCCAATGACATGGGGTGTGAATCATTTGCCAGTATGCACCTATGTGTGCCTTGACCAATCAATTCCTTGTAACATGAGGAGCCTAAAGTGCAGGTAGCGTGTTGGTCTTCTGTTGCTTGTAAGCAGTGCACTGTTCAGCCTCTTCTATGTTCAGATGCTTTATTCTGACTAAAGAGGCTGTATGTGATGTAGTACACAGCAGCCTGCAGCACCCAGGGGTTTGTCCCATATTTTCTAGACTTGGAGAGCCCTCTGCTCCCTTTTTCATCCCACTATTTGTGCAGTCTTTGAGTTGCACAGTAGAGTGAGAGCTGGCTGTGATTGGTGCCTGCCAGCAGTGAAGGCTCTCTCCCTTGAAGGGATGTAAGGGCAGCATTGATGCTTAAAGGCACTTAGCAGTTCTTGAACAATGAAAAACTTGCATATGTTTTTTAGTTTCTCCTGTCTTGCCTGGAAGACCTTGTACTGAAAAACATATTCATATATAGCATGTATTTGGTATATGTCTATGTGAATATATATTCATATAGATATGTATGTATACATGTTATGAATATAACTGCCACAAGTAAGCCAGGATGCAGTCCCCAGTACCCTGGGTACAGTTTTGCAGGTGTGTTAAGCTGATCCATGAGGTGAGTTTGGTCAGTTTGGTGATATGACCAGAAAGTAACCTTGTTTGAAGAGGAATGCTTTTCATTTAGATTGGCAGACAGCAGTCTGAGTCTGTCTGGTCAAAAACTGTGCAGTGCAAAGGACAAAGGGATTTGGACAGGAGTACCATGATTTCTGCTCTTAAGCTGTTCATAAATGCATTCCCTGAGTTACCTCATGATCAAACCAGAGGAAAGATTTATGGCCTGCATCTACTGCTTCTGAGACCCCAAAGGCAATGGGGCTTAATTTGCTCTGTAGAAGGGAGTGTCCTATTATTGCTATATATTTCCCTTCTGGAAGCTGTGAAAACCTGGTTTCAAAACATTCCTACCAATACTTTGAAATCTCTGCATTATCTTTTTGCAGTGATTTTGCTACTTTTTTTTTTTCTCCTAATTTAACATTCAGTGTAATTGTTTTTTTTCCCTCTGTCTCTGGAGGGATCACTGGGCAGTACGGTGCTCAGTAGGAAGCTGTGGAGCCATCTGTGCTGCAGTCTTCCAGCTGTGGGAGTGAAGGTATGCAACTGAATCACTTGTCATCTCCCAGGAGAGGGTAGAGCTATAATCAGAGACTGTGTCAAAAGGGTGACTGAGTCAGAGGCCCCAGTAGTTCTGATTGCTACTTTTTCTCTTATTTATGTTGAGATGCTGCCAGGGATTTTCCTTGGAGCAACAGGAAGACAGCAGTGCAAATTCTACAGAATGTTGCTGGTGACTGTTTGCACTTGTTTTTAGGATTTTGTCAACTGCTGGGAAGTATCTCTCGGACTCCTACAGCCCCTGCAGCTTTTCTGGCTTTCAGGATACCAGTGTTACAGAAAAGAAGAGCAGTGTGAAGAATCCCTGGCAGGAATACAATTACCTTTTAAAGGAGAATCCGTCTGAGTATGCCAGCCTTATGGAAACACTGTACACCCTGAAGGTAGCTGATGTGGAGAGAGCCTGCCTTCATAAGAAGCTGCTGTTGGGTGCACGGTTGGCAGATGAGGCCTGGATTCCCTCATCAGAGTGATTATGTTTAATCTTCTGATGGGCTATGTTCTAATATCGATCTGCTGAGAAATGAAACGTTCAAACCTAGGAAATCTGGGCTCGTTTCATCTCTTTCCCATTTCCTGTCTGTTTTGTGAACAAACTCCTATCTGTTCAGGTGGGGGAGATTCTGTCACAGAAAGCATTGGGATGATGGTGGTGATGATGGAGATCTCAAATTTTGCTCCACGTCTTCTCAAGACTTTCTTTGCCACTTATACTCCACTACCATATCTATTCTGAAATATAATTCTGCAAGATCATTCATGCTTGCATTTGTGAACAGGGCATAACGACTGTGTCTTCTTGTAGAGCTGAGTTTTATGTTTGCTGTCATCATGGACTTGCAACAGTGAGGTCAATTTTATGATTTGTCTCTTATTTTCTCAAAATGTTTTGATTTCTTTTGTGCTGAATTTACCTGCAGTTTGTGCAGCTGTGCCATAAGTATGTTGACTTTAAACTTTTACTATACAGTTTTATGTGTGCTGTTCATGTAAAACACTTAGAGGAATCATTTCTCACTATCTGGCCTGTGCTGGCACCTGGTGTGGCTGGAAAGTGATGCTGAATTTTTTGTTAGAAATTTCAGGAAGCAATACTTGGTTTCTATGGCAAATAAGTGGTTGGAATAGGGCATCCTGAAGGAAACAGGCTCTAGCATGGCAGAGGAATGCTCTTTTTATTAGGATGGCCAAACGAAGACCCCGTCGAGAACATAAACGTAGCTTTTCTGCCATCAGCTCAGTGTCATCTGTGAGTAAAGCTTCATCTGTGTGTTTGTGTTAGGAGAAAGGTACGAGTAACCACAACTTGCTGTCTTCATCTCGATCTGCGCTAAGCCGCCTCAACCAGCTGGCACACCACTTGGCTTTTGATTCCGTGTTTCTTCGCATCAAGCAACAGCTCTTACTTGTTTCAAAGATGGAGGTGAGTAATGGGAACACTGTTCTACTCTGTGGTGGGGTTTACCCATGGGATACCTTAGGATGGAGTACAGCTCAATATTGCTTACCTTTCTCATTTTCAGAAAGTTTCCCTACGGTATCACCTTTCTCCCCTTGAGCAGTGCTCAGTGGGAAACAGCATTTGTGGCAGACAGCTGTGTCTGATGGTTTTTTTGAGATGCTGTTTTTCTAACCCATGTGAGCATGTATTTCCTATAGGTCTCTATGTGAAAAGGGTGTGTATGTTTTGGGGCTGTGGGAGGACGAGAGAAGCAGCTTTTTCACTATCTGTCTTCTGATTTCTAGAAGTTCATGAGTAGTCTTTGTGTCTCTGAGTGGTCCCTTCCCAGAATGCTTATAGACTTTGTGTTCCAAAAACCATAGATTTGTTCTGCTGTTTGTTTGCTTTACAGAGTTGGACCTCTGGTGGCGTTGGTGAGACCCTGACGGAGGACCTGCCAAATTTCAGCCTGACTCCTCTAGAATATATCAGCAATGTAAGAGCATGAGAGGATAGTTACTGGGAGCCCAACTCTGAGGGGAAGGGATCTCTCCTATGTTTCACTGTTTCTTAGCAAAATCTTAGTATTTGTTTAAATTGTAATATGATGGTGATAGATCCTCTGTGGCCAAGTCCTCATTAATCGTGCCATTCTTTGTAGCTTTTGTGAGATCTCTGTCAAATCCTGGAGTAGCAAAATAACTTTGGGAGCACAAGGAGAGCTTCTTAATTGAGCTGTGCTGCTTTCACTGTTAACTCTTGTAAGTCGGGATGGGAAACGTCCACTTCTGTTTGTAGTGGTGAATACTGAGCATAGCTTAATAATGCAGCTCGTGTAGCAGAGAAATTCCTGCAGTGTGTACTGGAGTGATTTAATCATACTGTGAAGCCAAAAAACGCTTGAGCTCTTACCTTTCTAATCCCTGTATGACTTGTTGTTTTTTGTTTCTGATGGAGTAACAATGAAACCTTCCTGATGCTGGGGTGTCCTGAGCTGAAGGGTACAGTGAGCTCATTACTGCTGAGGCACTCCTCAGATACGTGCTGCTGAACAGCATGGAAATTCCATTTGCGTTCTTCTGGTTGGTGTTCTAAATTCCTGCTGACTTTGCAGTTCAGATATTACAATTAGCTGCCAGCTTATGTTTTTAAACTTTATTTAATAGAAAGGGGTATTCAGCCAAGCTGGGAGATAACTTTATTGTGTGTAGTTCTCATTTTAGCTATATGAGGACTTCAGTGAGGTTTGGAAAGTTCCTGGGAAGTTATCAGGTAAAGTTTCAAGAGTAGGTTGCTACTGAATTTCCAAGCGTCTTTCTGAATAACACCATTCAGCAGCAAATTGCTTTCAGGTGTGGTTTGCTTTTTTCTCAAACAGAGCACTTGCTTCACATTTGTTTGGTGACTCAGCTTTTTGTGCTTTTATTCTAGATTGGGCAATATATTATGTCGCTTCCTCTCCACCTTGAACCATTTGTCACTCAGGAGGATTCTGCTTTGGAACTGGCATTACATGCTGGAAAACTGCCTTATCCCCCAGAACAAGGTGAGGTGAAACCAAAGATGATGTGTCTGGTGGAAAGTTTTCATATTTTTGACCTTATGTAGGTATGATCTGTTACAGTAACAAAGCTGTTTGAGATCCGTTTTCTACCACCTGCTTGTGCTGTTTCTTCCAAGAGTCTCTAAATGATAACTAAAACTTCTTTGTAGTTTTGTTCAAACTGGAAGCGTTAGATCCAGCTTATTTAAGTTCGTTGTTCATTAAAACTGCACTGGATGCAGGGTATGAATTACTATGGTATGATAGCTGGAGCAGCACCTAATATCCTAGGTGCTTTCTGACATGTAGTGTGAGTACCTGATCTGTTGTCTCTTGTCCTTTGAGGGCAGTGTGCTGTCATTACCATTGTTTTTGGGGTGCTCACTCGCAACACAGATCTGTGGTGGCTTCAGTTGGAGCTTGGGCTGCTACTGTCTCTGGCTTTGCACCTTTTGCTTTGGTGGTGTGGTAAATGAGTTCTGGGAATGGATCAGGCCAAAAATAAGGTATTTTGCAGTGAATTTTGCAGAACTGGTTTTCAGGCAGGAGAATGCCTTGAGCCAGAAGTCCTAGTGTGAGGAGGAGAAGCTGCAGGGAGTGAGGCTGCTTTGATCTTGCTCTAGCATAGCTTTTGCTGCTCTGTAACTATGACTTGTTGTTTTTTGTTTCTGATGGAATAACAGTGAAACCTTTCTGATGCTGGGGTAGAGTGAGCTCATTACTGCTGAGGCACTCCTCAGATACGTGCTGCTGAACAGTTGTAGCCCTGGGCCTTTGCTACTGCTTAGTTCTTCAGTAATGTTCTGATACCCAAAACATTTCTATTTTTCTGCTCCTTTTGCTGCGATCAAACCTCCTGTACTGCTGCAGTGCTTGTGTATGTGGTAGGTTGAAACAGACCTGCATGGTCCTGTTAAAAGCAAATGTACTTTTTGAGAAAACATTCTTAATTGCTGCAGATAATCCTGGTCTTATGGCTGTTTTGGCAAGAAGGAATTGCTAAGTAATGAGCTTTGCCCTTGATATTTCAGGTCAGTACATTTTACTCTAGTATCTCCTATTAAGCTCAAAAGCAGTTTGCTGTGTTTCATTTAGTCCTCAGGGGACCACTTTTTGCCCTGCAAGTGGAGAGAAGGAAGCACTGGGGTGCCAAAGCTCTTACATTCAGACAGAAGACATCTGGGTCTGTGTGCAGCCTTCAAGCAAAACAAGTCATTTTAAATCCACTTGGGAATAAAGTAAATGGAGCTCCTTGAGCCTCACATTAAGACTTGCTTTACAGTTCCTGGTGGTTTTTGTTGCCTCTCCTCTGTTTCTGCTATTTCCGTGTATTTCTTGAAATAAGGATGTCAGCACTTGATACCATTTTCTAAGTTTGCCTTTGTCATTATTGTGTGGAGGGGTGAGATAACTTTGCCAAATTTGGTGTGATAGCCAAAGCTTTATTCATTGCTAGGTTGTATTCTTCTTGCCACAGCCTAGTGCTAAGAATCTGTGTCAAAATGAAAATCCAGTGACAGAAAAGGCTTCCCAGTGTCACTGCTTTTCGGAACAAGAATCTGAGTTATTGATGTTCAACATTGTTTGCTTTGTATTTGACAATATTAAAATGTGCTTGGTTTGTATTTAGCTGTATTTGTGTACTGGGAGGTGGCAGGGAGGAAATTCTTGTGAATTGTCTTGTTTGAACAGGTTGTCAACTTAGCTTTTATGGCTTCTGCTCCTTATCATGTCTACTGCTGTACAGTTCACGGAGTGGCTTGGCTGCCTAACAGCCCGATGAAGGAGGACCCTTGCTCCAGCTCTGCAGTCCTGCCCTCTCCTTTGTGCTGATTCCATTCCGTGGCCACTCTTTAACTCCACAGAAAAGTGGCTGTTTTTTTTCCTTCTGGGCTTGTTTCTCTCAAGATACGCCAATAAAGGGATTTAAATCAGCTTCCTAAAAGTCCTATGATGCACCAGAGCCGTGCAGGAGTGCAGAGCAAGGAACAAGTGAAGAGATCTTGTAACCACGTTTAGAACAGTGAATTGTTAGTTTGGCTGGCTCTCTTGTGTGATGTCCCTGCATCAGTGGTTATGTGGTGTGTTCTTGTCCCCAGACAGTATCCAAACTGGGATTCTCAAGGCAGCTGCTGTGGGATCTGACCCAACATGAAGTAGCTCAGCTGTCAGACCCTGATGAAATCTGCAGAGAATGTCCCATAAGCTTAATCTTACATTTATCAGCTGTTGTGCTAAACAAACAAACAGAATGTGGGCGCCTCTGCAGTCTTCCATGACCCTGCTCATAACCAAAGACCCTTCATTTCTTGTTAAAGAGGGGGACTCACTGAGCTCTTTTCCACAGGAAAAGGTTATTCTTAAGCAGGATGGTAATGCTGTTTGCTAGTAAACAGGCCTTCCCTCTACCTCTTTTCTCTGTAAATCCAGGAAAAACCTCCAGTTATACCCTCTGCGACACGCTAAGCTACGCCTACCTGTTATAAAGGGTAGGAGCCCATGGTCAGAAACTTCTCTGCAGTCTGTCTTGTTTCAGGACAGGTTCTGCATCTTTGAGAATTTATTTTCTTAATGTCCACCCCTGTGTTCTGTCCCTGTAGTCATGATCTTGCTCATTAAGGATACAATTCTGAAATGCTGACCACTTCAGTTAAATGTCTTTTCCATACTGTTTCAGCTCCAGCTGCAAAGTCATTAAAGCTTCACTGCTGCTTGTGCTACCTGAGTTTTAGTGGTCAGATACCAGCTGGAATGATAAAAACCACGCACTGAAGGAAGTGCAGTGACTGCTGAGACAGCACTGGTGCAGTTGCCTCCTTGAGACTTTCTCCCTAGAACACACTTCAGAAGCCCTAAGGAGTTCTTTCTGTATGTTTTTTCATTCATTTCTTGCAGCAAGCTGAGTTCTGGCTCACACTGATTCTTCAGATGGCTCTGCATACCTTTTATTCTTATCCTGTTGCATTTAACAACAGTGCTACTTGTCAGCAGGTTGGCAGCCTGGGATCACTGGCTGTGGTTTGTCTCCTGACAGTCAGTGTTTGCTCTGACAGTCAACGTTGTGTAGGACTTGGTATTTCTCACCTTCTTTTCTAGCCTTCTGAGAATATACACTTTAGGTTTTAACATTTCATCAGCATGAAGCATTTACATGTTTAATGGTTTCTTAGTTTTCAAAACACTGATGAACCCAGAGTGCCTTTAAGACGCTGAAAAAAGCTGTGAGTCTTTGTCATTGTTCTAGTTTTTAAACTGGGCCTTGAAGATGGTCCTATAGAATGTGCCAAGGAGTGGCTCTGATCTCAGCCTGCTCACCAGTCAGCCCTTCAGAAATTGTCTGGAGGAGTGAAAGAAGAAAGCAAAGTGTTTTGCGTCCTGAACTAACTTTCCATGTTACTTTGCATCATGGCAGATTTGTAGCTGCTCTGCTCCAAAAACAGCTGATAAACTGAATCCTAATGAATCCCTTATCTTCTTATTGAAGAAAGAGTCAACACTTACAGATTGACTGGTTACAAAACCAGAAAATGAAAGTGAGTGAGACTGCTGATCTCTATCTGCTATTCTGCTAATGTGAATTTTCTGTCCAGGAGATGAACTGCCCGAGCTGGACAACATGGCTGACTACTGGTTGGGCTCCATCGCCAGAGCTACGATGCAGACTTACTGCGAGGTCATCCTGCAGATACCAGAGCTCACAGTGCATTCAACAAAGCAACTTTCCACAGACATTGGTAAGGCTGGTGCACGTGTTGTTCTGAGAAGTGTTGCTGTGGCATGTGGCCTCTTTCACTGCTTTAGGAATTGCAGTATGGGTTTCTCCTTTAGATGTGAGCGTGTTTATCTGGCACATTGCATGGAGGAGTGAGTGGTTCACAGCTTTTGCTGTGTTTGGTTGCATCTGTCTTTGATTAACTTACAGCCCTTTTGCACTGAAGGTGTTTGACTGAAGTTGCTTTCAGCATGGAGAAATCTTCAAGAGCAAAGTGAGAGACAGTTGGCATATATCTGCTTCTGTCTTCTCCCACGCCAACAGAGTGACTGAGGGAGGACTTATAGGAAGGTGTTGGGAAAGTGGTTCTGTAGTAATTTGAGGTATTTTTTTTCTTATCCTAAGCTCCTGAGAGTGTCACCACAAGACCACTGCAGTGATTGGTAACAAGTTACTTCCAAAGCTTTGAAAATGCAATTGTGATCTGTGACCATGGTGACTGACCACCCTGGGAATGTCATGGTGCAGATCATGAAACGTGGCAGAATGTGTCAGCCCTCTGAAGGGAACAGTTATCTACTAGTGTACAGGAAGCCAAAAATGCTCACCAGTACAGTTGGATTCCAGATACACTGTGGTTTTTCTGTGGTTTTGATCTAGCAGTGACAGAATTCTGGCTGTCATGAAGAACAATTTTTATTTGGGTGCTGCTTGCACAGAGCCTATTGCCCATTCAAATACATGTTTATCTTTCATCTTGCAGATTATCTAATAAATGTGATGGATGCCCTTGGCCTTCAGCCATCAAGAACACTGCAAAATATTGTAACTCTGTTGAAGGCAAAGCCAGAGGACTACAGGCAAGCTGCAAAAAGTGTGCCTCGCAGAATGGCCAGCAGCATTGCTGCAATGAGAGGCCTGGAGTGTTAGCTGTAATGTTGACACTGCTGGTCACAGCTGAAGGGCTGAACTGGTTGGGTTTTCATTTTAATTCCATATAAACTTTGTGAAGACTGTGAAAATGTCTCTGGAAACGAGAAGGATTTATTTCTGAATAACATCTAATAAAAGCCTTTGTCTAGGAAAAGCTGTTCCATTTTTCCATCTTTGAAAGTGTGGAAAGGTATCCTGCAACCAAATTTACCAAAAACTATCTAGATGATATTGAACAGTGCTGACTTGTAAGCAAAAATGTTCTGCTGCTCACTGGGAGGTCTGTGCTTCGTGGCGGTGAGATGACTGGCTTTGTCAGAACAGTTTAATCAATTCTGAATCTGAAATTATGGGGTAGGTGCAGCAGAGATCAACCGATTGGAAGCCCTCTTACCTGGGGGCGGTGGTCATTGCTCAAGTCTGTCATTATTCACAATGTGAAGAAGGCAGTCTCATCAGTTAGCAGAACAGGCATTATCAAGCTCAATTCTGAGAATAAAACCAGTTTTGTAAGTTGTTTTTTTTGAGATTGATGTGTTCTACTGAAGGCTGGGACGAGTGTAAGAAATCTAATGTGAGTTTTGTTTTCTTGTAGAATTCATTAAAACCAGGTCTGCCAGATCTGTCCCTCTTCTCCTGCAACCCTGTGCGTGTTTCTGTCTCTCAGACATTTGTGTTTAATAGCACACGTGTGATGTGCACATACAGGCTTATATTTTACCAGGTGTATTCTTAAGGTGAAAGTGGGTGCCTTTGCTTTTCTCACCTGGACTATGGTGATGTTTTACTGACCGAAAAAAAAGTAATTTAAGGAAGTGAAGAGAGCAGGTGTGCTTCATAAACAGTTTTTGGACTTTGCTCTGAAACATTTTTGGTTCCAAAATCTGTGGGAAATCGAAGTATGTTTTCTGTTACACTCTTTTCTTGTTGATGTTTTCAATTAAATTATTATTCTCCTTGTTTGAAAGCATGACAAGTCTATTCAGGAATCTTCCAGTGAGGGGGAAATCTGTTGCTGGAGCTTCTCAGCCTGTTTGGCTGTGCTTTGTTCCTGTGCACAGCGAGCCGAGCCTTCCTGCGGCTGCAGCGAGAGCAAACCCTTAACACACGTACACTTATCTGCCTGATGCAATCAGTCCATTTGGGGGAGAGAGCTAAACTAGTAAAGAGCCTAAGTCAAGTACCTGAGACACTTTCCACTTTTATTAGTTGTCAGACGCCCTCAATAAACCAGCAGTAACTGGAATAGTAAACTGTCCATGTCCTGCCAGAGTACACGCTGTTCCAATTCGCCATCGGGGTGAGAGGGGCGAATCTCATTGTTTGTGCCTCTCCCATCTTTTTCCTGCCTCGCAACTGGAAAGTGAGGGTTTCTGAGGCTGTCTCACCTGCTGTTACTGCAGTGCAGAGGGCAAATGGCCCTGGGCAGGCGCCCAGCTGGGGCCAAAGGTGCCTGGAGCTGAAGCTGCTGGGGCTGGGACCAGCGCTGCCTCGTGCTCTCACTGCGGCAGCAGCAGCTCAGGCTGGGGCCATGTAGGTTCCCAGTGTGTCCAAAAGCATCTCAGCCTGAAACTTTAAGGATTGAGTCTTATGAAATTTAAGGTTGTGAATATTCTAGTGTGTTGTTACCTTGCAGCTGTACCTGCAGCAGCCCTAGACTGGATATGCACTTGTAATTAACGGATTGACTTTTTCAAAGAATTTTGAACACTGAATTTCCTTGCAGAGAAGATGCATCAGTGATAGTGCAGCTTAAGCAAAGGAGCCACTGTCCCCAGTAGGCAAATAGAAGGAATCATCAGCGCTCACAATTGCAGATATAAATAGGACAATAAGAAACGGTGATGCTGTTTGTTCTTCATATACCTGCTCCCTTCAGCTCCTCGCATTCTATGCCTGTAACCCTGCTGTGGGTAACCTGGAGGTGTTTTCCTGTGAGGAGGGTGAGGTGCAGCCCCTGCTTGCTGATCACACAAAGCCTGGATCTGGAGACCCATCACTTCTTTGGCCCTTCAGTAGCCAAGGGAACTTGAGTCGCAAAAACGATTTACTGTTTGAACACTCAGGGACTTCGTGCTCCAGGCAATTAGTCAAGGTAAATCTGTCCCTCTGTATCTTTCTTTGTTTGTTGATATGCGCAGAAAAGGAAATGTAAGCATAAAGGCTGTGGGCAGCAGTAACTGGTTTTAGCCCATGTGAATGTGGCAACCTGGAACAGCCTGCTTTAAGAACAGCTTGTCGTGGGAAGCTGCTGGGATTTCAAGCACTTTGCTTTTCTGACCTGTGCTTCCACCTGTGTGCGTGCGGGCTGGGACCCTTCACCTGTCAGAAACATAGCAAATGGGCTGTGCAAATGGCAGGAACAAAAATGGGGAAAACAGAGCAGTGAGCTCTGCGAGAAGCAGCATTTCACCCACTTGTTTCCATACACAGTAGTCACAGTTTGGTGCTTAGTGTGCACGAGATGAGGTGCTTTGTGCTATGGACATGTGTCCAGATATGGGAGCACTGTGGGAGGTGGTTGGTGGCAGCTGGGCTCACTGCCTCTGTGGGCAGCACTGAGACCTGTGGGCAGGGAGGTGCTGGGACCCGCGGCTGCCGTGCTGGGAACCGTGCCCAGGACATCATGTTCTTGGGCCTATGATTTAACCA